>NC_065528.1:27865833-27877928 GCF_006386435.1 Epinephelus moara | reverse complement strand
TTTTTTTTTTTTTTACATATTTTGAGTCTCTTTGTTGCTCTTTTTTTGGCCATTTTGTGTCTCTTTTTTGTTTCCTTGGCGTGTTGAGAGTTTGCAGGTGAAGGCCAGGGGGGCCGCTAACACTTTGGGCCCCTGGGCCTGAGCCCGGGAGGCTCATTCAGTAATCAGTTCATGGTAGCAAATACAGCTAATTCTTCTCATCTGTTAAAGAGAAAGGTTAAATAACTCATTCATTATTTTTAAGCACCTTGATAGGTAAGTGTTTAATAGATATTGTAACTCAGCGTCTCTCAACTGACTCACAGGACATGAAGTGCAATAATAATACCATGGATAAATATCACACACTCTGTATTCACCACCTCAGATACACACATATCTACATGCAGTTATTTATTTATCATTCATACCTGCTATTGGCATTGTATATATTGTATGTAGTTGGATTGCACCTTATTTGCACCATACTGTTGAATAGTCTTTGGTGTATCCGCATTCTTTTTATTGCAGCTGCTTCATAGCAATTTCCCTTGAGATAAATAATGTCTTTCTGTATGTTATCATATCCCTATCTTTTCCACCAAAGTTAGCGCTTGTATGCAGGCTTTTTAAACATGGGTAAACCCGCTTAAAATAGGCTGAAGACTCCTTTCCCATTGCCAGTAGACTAGAGCTGTGTACATGGCTCTGCAGCAGACAAGTTTCCCTTTCTGTGTGTGTGGATTTTTTTTTTTTATATATATATATATCTTACTTATTCAATCTCTCTTTCAAACTTAGTGTAGACTAATTGGGAACAATGTTTGAGTGCTGCTTGGGCGTAGATGGACGATATTTTGTGGAGGCGTATCATTGCATCTCGCCAGGGCTAAAATTGGTGCGTTCTCCTGGGTGTCATGTTTACATCAATGCTGATCAGAGCCGGAGCCAGAGGAATATCCATGACTACTGCACCGTCATTTGACCAAGGTGTGAATGGCAATTGTTCCCTTTCCATTTATATTAAAATGCCAGATGCTAGCAGGTGTTAGTGGGGTTTTTTGTACAGTGAAAAAGGGGCTTATCTTATCTTCTTGTCTTGTCCTTGTCAGGTTGATATAATCTTCCTTTAGAGGTAAATAACCCTGCTGTGCTGTCGGCTGGCACAGACTACAGACAGAGTAGACGTAAATATGTGTTTGTTCCATGGAGAATTACAACTGGATTTTTACATTTTTCTGAAAGGTCTGATACATGCAGTTAACGTCGCTACTATCACTGACATTGAAAGATTTTTTACAGTATATGGTATGACTCTTTCATGGCGGGATGGTCCAGTGTCTTCATTGGTGCAGTGTATTTCCGTAGAGACAGAAAAAAAAGGAATCCCCTCTAAAAAGGGATCAAAGCCAAGTTCTCCTCCAGACTTTTTATGACCTTGTATTTCTTCATCAGGCTGACTGCAGACAGCCCACTGGCTTTGTGAGGGAGCTGTCAGGACTTTTAGTACCTTGAGTCATTTGCTCGTTTCAAGTAAAAGGATCGATAAAACACTCCGCTGCTGGGCCGGGGCCAGATTTGTCACATTTTTATTCAGGGGATGCTGCAGTGTCCTTGTAAAGGAATAAAGTTATTCCAAACTAACACCAGTTTTATTTGCTTTTGTCTGTTTTTTTTCTGTGTCGCGGTTTATTGTTACAAATTTTGCTCTACGTGTTTTGCTTAACTTCTTACAGCACAGTCGCCAGAGGAAAATGTTTGTATTGTACGTTTCTGCAAACCGAACGTTTCATACGTATCTTATCAAAGTTTCTATAGTGACATAGTGTATGAGCTGACTTTGGCATCAGGAGGTTAGGGGGATGATGGATGGCAAGACAGGTGCCAAGCTGCAGACCAACACCAGTTGTTTTTTGGCAAATATTTGCAGTGTTTCCACCAAAATGTGTTTTTTACCAACCTGTCCCTGCTTTTCCAGCAGCTTCATCACCCACCAAACATGGGCATTTTTTCAGGGACTCATCACTATTTTTTTAGTCATAGTACAACAATAAGCAGCCTTCCAGAGGTGTATATGGTACTGAGCCTGGGCATTTTTCACCAATCCCTCCCTGCTTTTCGGTTTGACAACCTGTTTTTTTTAGCAACCCGTCACTGTAATTTGTCTGCATAGTATCACAAAAAGCAGTCTCCCAGCTGTGTACATGGCATCGAACCTGTGTGTTTTTCACAGACAAATCGTAGCGTTTCCCAGTGGCATTTGAGCCTCTGAATGTGTGTTTTTTTTACCAACACATTGTGGTGTTTTCCAGCTGTGTTTCCGCCACCAAACCTGAGTGATTTTTACCAACCAGTCCCTGCTTTTCCAGCTTTAATAGCCACCCAGCGTGGGCATTCCTTTAGGGGCTTATCACTGTTTTTTCAGCTGTATAGTGCCACAAAAAGCAGCGTCCCAGCGGCATATGTGAACTTGAACCTGGGTGTTTTTCACCGACGCATTGTGGCATCTCCCTGCAGCATTAAAGCCACTGAGCCTGGGCATTTTTCACCGACCCCTCGCTGCTTTTCGGATTAACACCCACCAAATGTTGGCATATTTTAAATGACCCGTCACTGTCTTTTTTTCTCCGTATAGTGCCACAAAAAGCAGTCTCCCAGCGGTGTGGAACCAAACCTGGGTGTTTTTTTTACCAACCTGTCCCTGCTTTTCCAGTGGATTTAACAACCACAAAACGTGGGCATGTTTTTAGGGACCCATCACTGTTTTTTCAGCTGTACAGTGCCACAACAAGCAGCCTTCCAGAGGTGTATGTGGCACAGAACCTTTGTGTGTTTTTTTATCCCGACACACTGTGGCATCTCCCAGTGGCATTTCTCATTGTTTTTCACCAACCTGTCCCTGCTTTTGCAGCGGCTTTAACATCCCCTTAAATGTGGGTGTTTTCTTAGGGACCCATCGCTGTTTTTCCAGCAGGGACAGTGCCATAAAATGCAGGTCTTTTTTACTGAAACATCGCTCTGTTTCCTGCCGGTATAGTGCAATGAAAGGTGGCTGTTTTTTACAGAGACATTGCTGCATTTCCAGCAGCGTCTGTGTCACCAAAGGCTGGTGTTTTAAGCTAAAACCTGATCTTTTCTTAAACATAACCAAGTGATTTTTGTGCCTCAATGTAACCACACATTAACCACAGCGTTGTTGACAAAAAATTTCAACGTATCCACTACAATATAATGTACAAATGTAAAGTAGTTTGCAGAAACTTGCACTGCGTTGTTTTGTGGGCTTTTTATAACAAATAAAGCCAAAAAAAAAAGACCTTCATACGCTTTAAACTCTGGTCGTTTATTAGCTGTCCACAAAAGCATGTCATGGAACAACAGAAACTGTAGCATGAGTGTAACATTCCTTTTTGTTGTTATACTCCACCACATCCCTGCTTCTCACACCATGTATAATTTATATTTCATATATATATTTTGTACAATATACATGTTCTCATCAAAGGAAAAATAATAGCAAAAGTTCACCCCCCCTCCCCTGTGGATCTGAGATCTAGTGAATATCCCATGCATGTTTCCACTGTGTCTAGGAGAAATGTTGTTTATTACCAGGAACAAATACGCAGGCAAATAAATGCTCAGACAAATCAAGGGGAGTGTGTTTGACAGAGCTGGTGTACAAAGCACATTCTCAACAACATTAAACAAGAAGAGCCATGCGAACCGACATTTACTCTACGGGTTTGACCCAGTTTGGAATCAAAAGCGCCAGCATGGGGCAAGCTAAGGTTAGTCTTCTGCTAATGGCATAACATTAAGACTAATAAAAAACAGTGCTAAAGTCTTTTGGCTTATTCTCTTATTCTAAAGCCACATTCAGCTGTTGGATCACAACAAGACTTCACTGTTAAAATACTAATGCTTTTGAGTGAGTGTGAGGAACACTGGCACGAGAAGTGCTTGACATCATTATGAACCTTTTTACCTCTGTGGAGACAAAATGGTTTGCATCTGTGAGTTACATTTTACCTTTAAACAGCAAGTTTTAATCCAAGTGTGGGCGTGTGTGATGATTTAATAGAAAGCTAAATATTAATGACTTCAACCAGAGTTAGTCTAAATAAATTATCAGCTTCATTAAAGCTTTCAGGGTAAAATGGCAGCCTATAAGTTCGTCTTTAAGAGGTCCGGTGTGTAAGATTTAGAGGGATTTAGTGGCATCTAGTGGTGAGGATGGCAGACTGCAACCAACTGAAACTGCTCCTGGTTAGAATTCCTTCATTGTTCTGGAGGTTTTCACCAGGAGCTAAATCATCCACAGACGTCGCCTCCTCTCCGAAACCAACAGACATGGGGTTTCATAAAACAGTGCGTAGGATCCCTACTAGAAATGTACGCATTAACAAACGCCAAAAAAAGTGTGCGGCAAAAAATATTCAACAATTTCTACCACCTGTAAGCATGGGTCAAAGTTTCTCCCATCGAGTCTGTTTTCATACATCGCAACCTTCACGTGGGAAGTGGCGTATGGCTCTTTCAGGCCTCTTTTTGTGCGAACGCAGTGTTTATAAATGAGACTCCATGCTCGCCTTATTTCTTATCCAGACGTTCAGGATGTTTTGACCAGGAGACGAATTATCCAAAGAGGTCTCTTCCTCGCCAAAACAAACAGACCAGGTGAATAAAACCAATAAAAACGCTGAATAAAGCACTTTCACGTTACAAATCAGTGGTTCTCTGACACTGTTTGGCTCCTTGGAGACGGGCAGCTAGCCCAGCACCTGCTACTGTGTGCTAGCCTTTTTTCTCGAATAACTTTATATCCAGACGTTTGAGAGGTTTTCATTGGGAGCCAGTTTTTCCACAGAGGTCTTCTCCTCTCCAGAACAAACGGCCAGGTGATTAAAACTAGTAAAAACACTGAATAAAGCAATTTCACGTCACAAATCGGTGTTTCAGTGTCGGAGACAGGCAGCTCGCCTTATTTCTCGAATAACTTCCACAGGCTGGTTGCACAAAACACCTTAAGTTTGTTCCTTAAGTATGACACTTAAGGCTGACATGAAATACCTCGCCAATAAATAACTGAAAGAGCCTGTTGCATTAAACCACAGACCAATCATTAATTGTAATGAGGCTGGAAGAGTGCAGCTTCGGAAAGTTGGATGATCCAACCCCAGATGGTCACAATCATATATTGACTTCCTGTCAAATTTATAGCACAAAATCATTTGCTCAGGGAACACTCTTCTCAGGAAGCCTTATTTTTTTTTTCATTTATCTCCATTAAGTCAGCGACGTTAAAATGGAGCCAGAAGTACATGATGTTTTTGTCTTTACTTCTGTTACAAAAGTTCAAAAGTTTAACAAACTATTCCTCAAGTACAAATCCTAGATAATGAGGAAAACTTAAAGCACTACGTAAACACTTCAAGGAAACCTTAAGGAGAGGACTTAAGGATGTTTTTTGCAACTAATTCTATCTCAAGGAAACCTTATCTTGGACTTTAAGGAAGATCTTAAGTCAAGGTTCTTAGTGCAACCAGCCCCAGATGTTTAGAAGGTTTTCAGTGGGAGCCAAATTATCCGCAGAGGTCTTGGACTCGGTGATTTAAACCGGTAAAAAACACTGAACACTGTTTCGCTTTTTCTGATGCTCTCACTAGCCATGTTTCCATCAGCTTGTATCGCATCGGAAAATTATGATGGAAACGCCAAAATTCGAATTAAAATCCCCTGATTCGCACAAACTAAAATACGCCCGCTTTAGCCAGGTTTTGGTTGATTCGAAAAAATGTTGATTCGCAAAACGGGGGATGGAAACAGTTATGTTCAAATTAAGTCTGACGTAGCGCACCTCTCTCCATGGTGATATCCACACTCCGGGTCGGGTAGGCGGTAATGCATTTACAAGCTGGTTGCCAACCGCCAGAAAACGTAGAAGAAGAAGAACGCGAGACTTGTTTTGTTTCCGGTTCTGCGGAAAACTCGCGCGAGTTCGTAGTTTTCACCAAAGTCCGTACATTTAATGGAAACACACAGGATTTGTATTTCTTTTAATGCGGATTTCCCAATGATTCTAATCACTTTTGGATGGAAACATAGCTAATGTGGAGGGGCTGCTAACTGTGGTGGCAGATGAGAAAACGCAATTGGACCTATCCTCAGCCAGCGTTTGGTTTGTCCCTTCTGGGCTACTGTAGAAACATGGCAGTGCAACATGGCGATCTTTACAAACAAGGACCCGCTCCTTATGTAGATATAAACATCTCATCCTCAGGCAACAAGAACACAACAACTCTTATTATCAGGCGATAATACACTGATATATCCCAGTATATCCCCCTCAATCCTGCACACTGGACCTTTAAAATGCGTGAAAGACATTTAAAATAAAATACACCATGGGATGTCACAAGAATATAAACATGTATCCAGGCTTTGTTTCAGTCACTCGTTAGTCGCTGTTAAGTGTCTTTCAATTCACATTTATACTGTAGCTCCACGTCCTGTGGTGTATTATTCCCTGTAGTCCTCAGAGTAATACAGTCTGATGGAAATATTGCTTAATTTCAAAACTTTAAAGCATCTTTTTATATAATCTTTTTCACTTTTGTAAAACAAAATAGCTGTGGAATGTAAAATAAAATATAGTGCTATGTATGTAGGTAAGAAAATAAAGTCGTAGGATAGTATCTATATTTCTGTAACTATTTACAGAACTTAAAACCAACTCTTATATGCCTGTATGTTTCTCTGGAAATGTTTTTTCTTTTGGCCCAAAACAAATATTGAAGTAAATTTTGAGTGTGCTACAATATTTTTAAGATTGGTCTGTTGTCTGAAGATACAGTCGGATTAATGCAGAAACAACATCACAAACTATGAGGACACTTCAGAGACGTTTGCACTGTGAGCCACTGGAAACAGAGGGAAGCATCTTTTTTTTTTTGGTTTGTTGCTGGACTGTAGATATTGCACGTTTTGTAAATATTAAACCTTTGTTGCATTGTTACATTCAGATAATGCACTCTATGATTTGCTCCTGATTTAAGATGTGTCTGAGTGGGAGGGGTCATGGTAACGTCAAACATCAGGGGTGCTGCTCACTTAATATTTGGTCCTTTTTAGGTTTTATAAGTTTTATCTGATGAAAATGAAAATCAAGTGGAATAAAAGGTTGAATTTCTGCGCTGAGTTTAACAGAGACACAACGTTTTGGGCATTGGAAGTTTGTCTGATTCCCAAGATGAGGCAACACATCTTTATACTAAAGCCGCAGGCTGCAGCAGCCAATAAAAAAGAGGAGTGAAATCTCACACACCTGAGACAAATCTCAAAACGCCTGAAACAGCTCCCACATTAATAATTGATAAACACCAGAATGGGACAAACAATATCTGTCGAAATACACAGAATATAAATTAAACTCGGCTGGTCTCCAGGTACTCCAGCTTCCTCCCACAGTCCAAAGACATGCAGGTTAATCGGCGACTCTAAATTGTCCATAGGTGTGAATGTGAGTGTGAATGGTTGTCTGTCTCTATGTGTCAGCCCTGTGATAGTCTGGCGACCTGTCCAGGGTGAACCCCGCCTCTCAACCAATGTTAGACCCCCAGCAGGATAAGTGGACTTGGACTGGTTACTGTCGAATCTGCTGTTTTTGAATCACTCACTGATGTGGTAATTCACACTTGGAATTTGATTTGATGACTGATGAAGATCCATGGAGCTGCGATGTGCAGGGAGCTCTTTGAGATCTCCTCGATGTTATTTAAAGGCAGAATGTGTACGATTTAGGGGGATTTAGTGGCATGTAGTGGTGAGGATTGCGCATTGCAACCAGCTGAGGCTTCTCCTGGTTAGAATTCCTTCATTGTTCATTGTTCAGGAGGTTTGTACCAGAAACCGAATTATCTGCACGGTGTCTTCCTCTACTAAACAAATGGACCAGGTGATTTAAACCAGTGAAACACTGAATAAATCAGTGTCACGTTTAAAATCAGTGTTTCTCCTATTCTGTTCGCAGACACCTGATAATGTGTGCTCATCCTTTTTCTCTGATAACTTACGATCCAGACACTAAGGAGGTTTTTAGCGGGAGGCCAAATTGCCCCCATAGGTCTCCTTCTCTCCTAAACAAACAGACCCGGTGACTTAAACAGGTGAAAACTTTGATCATTTCTGATTCATTCGTGAATTTATCAATATATGTTTGTACGTCAAAATGTCCTAAGATATAGTTTTAGTACATCCTCTCTGTTTATATTTAAGGAATAGTATCCTCATATTTAATTTAAATATTTCTTTCTTTGTCTTCTTTGGTTTTTGCTTTTTGTCTCTTCATTTATGTTTCTGGATAAGTATCTTTGTCCTTTTACTTTCTCTTTTTAAAATATTTTCAAACACACAAATGGAAACATGGCTTATTTTAGGAACTGCTCCTGCACTGTAATTTGAGCGTCTGTTAATAAAAATCTGTGTTTTTCTGACGCTGCTTGTCACGGGGGGGGCTGCAGGGTTGACGTGAAAACACAAACGACCATACGTAGAGTTTGGTTTGTCTTTCTGAGCTGCTGTCGAAAATGCAAGTGCAACACGGCAGTCTTCGTACATGAGGACATGCTCCCTGTACACAACTCATTCTAAGGTAACGACGGTGATGAAACACTAAAGAAACATATTATATTTCATTTCTGCCAATATGTATCTCCCTATATCCTACACACCGGACCTTTAACAAAGAAACACAGAACTTAAAATGATCCTATTTGTTTGTGTTGTCGAAAAATAAAACGCTTTTCTTTTGGCTCACATTTTTCACAAGTTTAAACTTTTTTATTTTATGAATACAAAAGACTAACTTACTGTGTTAATGAGCTCTTCTCCTTTTCCAAGACACGCCCTCCTCCTGACAGGTGAGGCACATCAAGCTGCTGATTACACAGCATGACTTCTACACAGGTGAGCTTTGGGCTGATCATGATTAACAGGCTACTCTAAGCAGAAGCTGGCTGCCAGTCAGAGGCACACATTAGAGCAGCAGATTTAAATTCTCTGACGCATCAGTTGCAGAATTCATCTAGAATTGGACATTCAAAGTGATTAATTTCAGCTGCAGGTTGGGGTTTATTCAACACTGTAAATGTAAGATTCTATCCATCGTCAAGGGTGCAGTCGAACAGAATTTTAAGCCCACCTTCAGTTGTTACGTACAGGGGCTTGTAACTATAACTTTTTATTAAAAAAATAGCTGTTATGTTTTAGAATAGTTGTTAATTTTGTACAGATGATTCACCTGGTGGAGTTAAGTCGCTTAAAAGCTGTAGAAGAGCTCCAACTGTAGCAAAGTTTCCGTCTAAATTCAGCCCACATTTTAATTTATTTCCATTAAAATCAGCTCGAGAAAATGCTAATAATTACGCGTTCTCACCACCTACTGTTGCGTGAATTTTACAAGTTGCTTGGTGTAAAAAAGTAAAATTAAAGTAAGACGATGAGGACAAATACGCATAACCGTTGGTGTAGCTCTTCCTCACTGGAGAGCACTAAAAGAAGAGAAGTGACTACGGACAGACATGGGTACTGGAAGTAGAATGGACAGGTTGGTATTGTAAAATTCGAGTGCAGTGCCCATTCAAAACTTTTCTTTTTGCTTGAATCGACTATTACTGACCAACATTTCCATGCCGTGAAAACCTTGCTGCAGTACTTTAGGTGTTTTTTAGAATTTATGGGATGTGCAAATTCAAAACGTGCACTCAAACAGGTGGCTGGGACGTAACGTTACTCCGTGAGTCCCGTAACATTGTTTTGTCTCTAATAAACTCAGCATTGACACACAGTGTGTGGAAATTCAACCTTTCATTCACAGAACTGATGTTCTTGAGAAACTCCGCTGACAAAAGGTGACTTTAAAGATGCATCCTGGTGGCGACCTACCCTGATCATCTGGAATGTTTCAGAAACAGCAAAGTAACTGACGGGAACAACCTTTGACTGGACTTCACCTGGAACAACCAACACCCAGCTCAGCCCTGCCGACCTACACAGAAAGTACACCGAAAGCGAAACAGAGGATTCAAACAAACAGGTCAAACATGCAACTTTTGCATAAACGGACACATACAGCAGGAACAAACGGTCCGGGGAGCACATTCAATGAGACTGGTGTCGTCAGCCAAGCGCGTGTAGGAGAATACTGTACATCAGTTTACAAAAAAAAAAAAAAAGAACGACCAGCACGATGACTTTAAGGACGTATTTACACTTAAATATCTTTAAAGAGAAAGTCCCTGCCAATCGAAATCCATCTCCAAAATCCCGCTCAGTCAGTTTTGCAGTGGATAGAAAGTTAATAAGCAGCGTTTTGCCCTTACTTCCCCTTCGGTCCGTGAAGTAAGCTCTGCATAAAAAGCAATATCAGGGCAGCTCAGTTGAGGAGGTGTCATGCAAAAAAGAAAAAAGAAAAAAAAAAGCCGACAGTGTTCGTGGAGTTAATTTCCCAGTTGGACATCCGTGTTTCAAGCATACGTCAGCATAGATTTCACTGAGTGGGCCGACTTTAGTTTAATCAGCGCTGCAGCGTCGGCCACGGTGGAAGTTCCTGTGATCAGTTTGGCCTCTGCACACAGTAGATATAGAACACAGTGAAACGTATCCAACATAGAAGTGACAGAATGTAAAGAAGTCCACCTAAAGTCCGTCTGCTGGCATTGCTACGAGTCACTTTTATTGGTTGTATAGTAGGATTATATTTTGGCATGTGTCAAACTGTATACTGCGATGGCGTCCACTTCCACGAGTGTGTAAACCTAACGTCTCATATCGGAGATGATGAGAAAGCTGCATTTATTGAGTTAAAATTCTACTCTACCTTTTTAAGCGAAAAAAGGCGTACAGAATGTATTCCATGCATGTATCCTATATGAAATACAATAAGTTTCATAATCACAATTAGGTCTAAGTGATACTGCTGGGTCGAGTTTTTTTTTGATAGTTTTTCTTACTGTGGGGTGTGACGTGATCAGTGGGAGCCTTTAGGACGACAGAGTTCAAGAACAACACAAAGTTCTCTCTGATTTTTGTAACTTTAACCCTCAGGTGCGGCCGCGACCGGCAGAATTAAAGGGAATCCCTGACATAAAAACATCCGACAGCCCCTCTTCAGCGGCGGGGCCAGGACAGGTGGACGGGGCTGTGTAGCATGGCACTGGATGTCGGTGTTACATGGATGCTGTGCCTGGATCGGAGGGCTCTCGGCAGAGCATGGCGTCACACCACGGAGCCCTTGGAGGTGGAGAGGTGGATGGAGTGGATGCGTGTGGCCAGAGTTCTCTCCAGGTCGAGGAGGATGTCGGAGCAGATGCCGGGGCTGGACGCGGGGCTCTCTGCCGGCGGAGGCTCGTACAGCAGCTGCTTGAAGCCGTCGAGTTCGATCAGCAGCACCATGTTCTTCAGGAAATAGCCCTCGATGAAAGCCGTGAGCTCCGAGGCACCAAGGAACTACAGTAAAAACAGATGATGGGGAGACAATGACAGATTGATGAGAAAATTTGCCACCATTTATATGTCAAATCAGTGTAGACAGTAAATGTAGCAGGGCCGCCCCCTGAAAGTTGACTGAGACCCGTCAGTCGACTCACATTGCCTCAAGTTGAGCAGGTGTCTTCTTGTTGTTTTTTGTGCAGTGTACCTCTGGGGACATTTTGGTCCCAAGATTTTGCTGTGGAGTGAGCGCTCTTGACTTTCACGCTACTCTTTGGTATAGACAGCTGCGGACATGCAGGCAGCAGCACAGAGGAGGAGAAACTTTCCACCGTCAGGCTCTGAGACAACATTATCCGACAACTTAAGCAACTTAATACGACACAGTCTCTGGCTTATGTTTCATATCAGTGTCAGCAAAAAATGTAGCACATTTCTGACCCGTCGTTAGCGCCGGGCGCCCCAGACTAATGTCCAAGAACACAAAATTGAATCCACAAAATATCTCCAACATGCTCATCCGTAGTGATCCAAGTGTCCTGAAGCCCCGACATAAAAAGTTGTTTCGAAAAACGTCATATGAACTCTGTTTTTAGCCTCACTGTAGCCTGTAGCTCTGACTGCTTCTC
>NC_065528.1:27851329-27865663 GCF_006386435.1 Epinephelus moara | reverse complement strand
GAATCTGGACATCAGTACTGACGAGACTGCTGCTCTTCAGAGACCGTGCATCACCGATCACCCTGAGCGCGCACACGTGAGTGCGGAGCACAGAGAAGCAGTCAGAGCTACAGGCTACAGTGAGGCTAAAAACAGAGTTCATATGACGTTTTTCCAAACAACTTTTTATGTCGGGTGTGCAGCACACTTGGATCACTACGGATGAGCAGTATGGAGATATTTTGTGGTTTCAATTTTGTGTTCTTGGACGTTAGTCTGGGGCGCTGTCTGCCATTAGGTGTGCTAGCCGCTCCCCCCGCCGATCTCCGCAAGGGTTGTGAGGACTCTAAAACTTCACCAGGGCCTCTGTCGGCATATGGGTGAGTAGATAATGGCTGAATTTTCATTTTTGGGTGCACTATCCCTTTAAGATCAATTTTACAATCATGAAATTGAATGAAAAAAAAAAACATGAACCAATCACTTAGGGTCAGGAATAACCACTGGTCCAGGGTACAGTGACAGCTGGCTAGCAGACAATGGATCTTCTGCTCTGAGCATCCCAACCAGAAACAAAACATGAGGACTGCTGGTTCAACTTTCCTGATCTGTGTTAAATTAACGTGAGAGGCATTCGGTAAATCATTTAGGAAATATCAATGTTACCAATTATTTTGAGATGTGACAATGCAACGTAAGAGAAAAAAACGACTTGTAAAATCATACTTCTCATGTCTCAGCATTTAAAAGATTAATTTAATACATTTTAATACCAATTATGGAGTTATTTTTAAATTAATGAATTCAATGCCTATTAAGACTTTTTGGGGATCCATGGGAGCCCTGAACAGGTTGGATTTTGCCTCTGGGCAGCCAGAGGGTGTGCACTAAATGCAGCTCAGAAACAGAACTTCCTTGGTCTTTCACTTGTATTGCAAACTAGCTCAATTTCCAACAATATCCAGCCATATTAATATATGGCCAAAGAAATGCAGCATAGAGGAGCTGCATTACACCAGTACCACACAGGAAGCAGAAACATTGCTTGTTTTTTTTTTCCGGCACTCGTGTAAACTAACTAAGCTGACCAGACAGGATGCACCAGCTCTTAATCTGTATCTTTTTGAGCGAAGAGCCCATGTGTGTGTTACTACGCATGAGAGTTTTGCTCCTCACTTGGATAGAGGTGCTCGAGACCTTCCTTAGGATCCTGAAGATACTCTGGAAAGACAACCCAGACCAGCAGCGCCGAGACGCAATGCACTCTGGTACATGTAGGCACTTCTGTGTTCACTAGCTAGTTACTAACTTTCTCTGCTCTTTGATAGATTTTATTTTGCTGAATAAAGCTGCCTGATGTTGCTGAAAACAACAATAAGATCACCCAAACAGAACCAAAACAATTAAGTTACGGGCCGTAAAACCTAAACAATGAGTTTAAAGACATTAAACGCTCTGTGGAGCCGAGGAAACTGCAGAGTCGTGTGGTAACTCTCTGCGGGTTCATCACTATGAGCAAACACTTTCAGACACAAGCAGTCATTTGATCCACTGTTAATATAAAAACTTATATATATATATACTTTATTATTGTCTTTAGTATTTATTGTTCTGTTTGCATCTCACCTTGGCATGTTTGTAGAGGTCCACGCAGGTTTCCGTGGTGATGTTCTTGGAGCAGATGATCTCACAGTGTCTCTGAAGGGCCTCTAGTTGGAAGAATTTGGCTGCAGACAGGAGCTGCAGGGAACAGTACAGCCACACAGAATGAGGCACAGGACTCGGGATTAGAAATGCTAATACTTGCACTGTCGCTCAGCAGGCTTTGGTTAAGTCTGTCTTACCTCCATGACTTCAGTGTTGCGTATGTGCAAAGACTCGGTGCCGCCGCAGTACAGATACTGCATGACCAGCTGAAACACAGAGCAGCACAGCGTTCAGTTGACAGCATCACTGTCGTTGTTTACTGATCTGCACACACGACATCTAGTACTTAATAACAGTGGTTTTAGATGATAATAAAATTCTTACATGGAAAATATTGTACTTGACATGGCTGATCTCAATACAGGTGTTCTCTGCTGCTGGTCTGTTCTGGAGCAGTGACTTGAACCTGAACGCAACACAAGAAATCACGGCGTTTATTACAGCTGTGTCATAAAAAACAAAATAAAAACATGCACCAATAAACAGCAAAACTCGTCCTCACCTGGGTGAAGCTGTAAACAGCAAAACTTTATGTGCATAAAACGGTTTCCCCTCCACCAGGAACGTCACGTCAGACATCTCCTTGTTGTTAAGGAAGTGGGGGTCTGCAGAAGGTGACAAAAAAAGATCCAATAGAAAAAAAACAGCCGCATGAAGCCTCATTACTCAACTCTCCTAAACTGTGAGAGCAGAACAGCAAACAGAAAAAGATTAAACTAATGTGGTCATTAATTATTCAGAGGGTGATTCATCACTCAGCTATCGACGCAGCATTATCAAAATAATTCCCATTTCATTAGTATTCTAAAAGTTGAATTTGATACACCGTCCTCTGGGCTGTTTCTTTAAGTGAGCATCCTGATGAATTAATTAGCTGTCAAAGGTTTTTAAACATTTATTCTCCTCACACACAAAGTAACACACCACTTGTCATTTTATTGTAACTCTGCCATGGATCAAACACTAGGTGGTGCTGCAGCACAGTCACTAAATGTTTCAGGGCCTCCTCATACTCTAATCATATCAAACATGTGAAGACAAAAAGGAGATGTGGAACTGTCTGTGACCTTCTCAACTTCAAAGGAGCTTTTCGTAGCAGATTAGACTGATACATCACATCCTTACAGACGTGAATGCAAACACCTGCCTCCAAAACACATCATGACAAATGTTCAGTGAGGTTTTAAATGAGTAACGTCGACTGACAGCCTGTTATCACACATGAAAACATTTCATTACTGAGATCACTGCGACAGCCGGCAAGAGAAAATAATATACTTTCTCAAGCCCTAGTCACACAGGACTAGTATTATTAGGAGACCTCGTGTGATTTACAAATCCCCCCCGACATCTGTGTTTCATGTGGCGCATTCACATGGGATAAGTAAAGTCTGAATTTACTGATATTATTCCCTTGATATGATGCTCACAGTCATTTGTACCTCACTTTTTACAGTGTTAATATCCGTTTTTTTCCTTTTAAATGTGGTTTAAACAAACAGAATTGAGTCTGCCTGTACTAACCCATGTCTCCTGCTTTGCTTGTTGGGTTGTAGGGCAAGAGAAGATTGGAAAACGACAGGCTGAAATGAAGCTCAGCATATGTTCAATCAGAAAGACTTTGTCCTCATCCATTCACAATTCTGGCTGAATCCAAATGTCCGGACTTCACCACACTTAAAGCAGCTGTGCGGAACTTTTTACCATTTATAAAACTGTCCCTAGTTCGTATCACCCCCCCTTGAAGAGCCGCATATTTATTTGAACCCAACAGTGACAAAAAAGCCTTTCTCTATATGGCTATTTAGCGTAGCCTTGGTCGGGTCGGACACAGCGGAAGTCAGCAAACCAGAATACGGCACCCAGAGGCGGAAGTAAGTCTCCATGCCCGCAGCGGCCCGCAGCCATTAAACCACAGAAGAAGAAGGAGCCGTGTGTACGAGTAGGATTTAAGAAACAGGCTAAATGACATGTAGTAGGGAGTAGTCTCTTGTACAGTAGGTGGTGGTATGCACCTGGAAGTTGTTTGCGATCCGCCAATAAATTGAGAGAAGAAGAGCCGTGTTTACAGAGAGTGTTCTTCGAGTAAGCGGTACGCAACGGGCACTGCTGAACACGTAACAGTTTTACCAGATGCATCTATAAGGACTTGGTTGTACTTTCGATGTCATGGCGGATAAAGAAGGAGCACCATCTAAAAGAAAAAGAACAGAAGAACAGAAGAAGGCTAAACGGGACAGTGATAGGGCTCGAGCCCAAACGCGTGTAAACCTCGGTCGGGCATTCACCAAGTGGAGAGAGCTGAGAGATTTTAAAGATTTTAAAACTGATCCCGAGTTGGCCCTTTTCCTAATCGACAGGTATGTCATTTTTGTTTTATTTAGAGAATATACCGCAACTTGTTAGCCGTTGTTTCACTTCAATATATGACGACATGGAAGTTATAAGCAAGCTAAATGTAACGTTAGCTGATGTGAACCGCTTTTGTCTAGTCACGTTACAACGAACGCCACAAAATTATCTGCGACTGTGACCATGAACACAAATATACAGCAGGCAGTTGTCCTCAGTTTATAAGAAATTCAGAGCTACACCAGAACATTTATGATTTTCCTCTCGCTCTCCAAAACAAATGCATGCAGTAATTGACTTGACAGACTTTGCGGGCATGTTCACGGGAAGTTCGGGAGTGCTTCGGGCTGTCCAAAGCTACAATCTAGCCAGTCCACAGGGGGCCTCAAGCGGACTTTCTGCAGACTTCCAGAGAGTCTGCTTGGGCTAATAACCCACAATTCATTGCAATACAGATGTGACGTTGTGGGTTGTTCAACTGCCGAACAAAATATCTTATGAATGTGTAAAATAGCTAATGATAGTTAGGTCTATTAAAAAGCTACTTGAATTGCGTAGGCCAGAAATAATATTCAACCACATCATGATACAGAGATACGTTTAAGTCCAGGCTGTAGAGGGACTGAAAATACATTTCATTATTGCAGCCTGTCAGGCTGCGCAGTGATATTGCCTGTTATATAGAGATGTATTAATAGCCTACATATTTGTTTAGTCACACAAAAGGCCATACATGGGATTTATATCTTGTTATCTGCAGGGACAGATGAGTAGGCACTGTTCATCAACTTATATGGCATATATATGAGTATGAGAGCAGCAGTTGAATGTTTCTACGGCAACGAGTAAAACAGTCAGGCGCTGTCTATCAGCCACTTGCAGTCTTTATGTGATGTTTGGATTCAGCCTCCATCCCACTCCCACTGCTTCCTCTAATCAGCTGACTATGGGTGTTCACTCTTCTAGTTTTCCACAATCTCTATCAACCAATCAGGATGCTACTGCAAAATGTTAAATCTGCTCTCTCCTCTGCTGCTGTCAGCTGTCATTTTAGGCCGTTCACCTCCAGCCATTGTATCCAGAGTCCAGGACAAGCTCAACAAATGCTCATTCCTCTACTCATCCAGATCATCGGCATTTCTCCATCTTCTTCTCATCGCATCTTCACCACCTCTACCACCACCAGCGGGGGTTCCCTATTCGACGATGGATTCATCACCCTCCTTAAATCACACCATCTCTACGGGGTCTAATCGCCAAAGACTTTCCACATTTTTCATTCTTATGTGCACGTTAATGAATATTCCTTTAACTATGAAAAACGAGTGTCTCCTGATTGAAATGGTGGTTAGAATGATACTGTTGTCTTCTTGGTATGGAGCGAATAGCTGATATGATCACTGACACAACTTTTTGAAGTGGGATCAAATTTGGAAAGTTTCAACATGGTAAATTTGAAACTGTTAGACTGACACTGAGCAGCCCTGTGCACAGTACTGTACAGTAATGTGCTATTGTATTATTTTATACCTTTTGTTGCTGTCTTTGTTATTGTTGTCGTATATCTATTTGTTGTACGTCTATATTGATATGAAAATATTAAGTAAAAAAAAGAACTGAGTCTGCCATATATTGTCATCCATCCCATCATCTTTCGCGATTTTGCTTCTCTGATGGATTGGAGGTTGCTCTCTCTGTGCATGGGTCTCCGTGCTGTGTAGCGAGATGAGCCTCCTGCACCCAAAATGCTGTCACAACCTTTATTAATGACTCCCAACACAGCCATAATTCGCCATAAATCTCCACCAGGAAAGAGGCAGAAAAACGGAGCAGAGAAAACAGAAAACCTAAATACGACCTCAAATCACTGAGATGCTGGTTTGCACAGGACTAATATTATCACAGGACCTCTGTGTTGGGAGAAATATAGTGGGTAATTTGCAGTGGAATTTTGACTTGACAAATTAGGGGCATGGCAGATTTGCACGAGATTAACACCACAGACGACCTCTACAAACTCCAAATGGAATGCTTCTGAGAGCTTGTCGAGACCTGCAGATACTCTGGTGAAAATAAAAGCTTATATATATAGGCGCCAATATTTCTCAAATGCCAAAAGAAATTGTTGTATTCGTTAGTAAACAGAGGTAATACCTGTGATCATTTGAAGAACAATTTGAAGAAATAATCTGTGCCAGTTTGATCAGTGTATATTTGCCTTTTTGCCATTATGAAACAATGCATTACAAAAGCAATTTAAACTACAATTAGCTCATAAAAGCTTTAATATTTGCTGGAAAACAAAGTTTCCACCTGCAGAGACTTTATTAACTTAACATTTGAGGGAAAAAGGCAGTCATTGTCGCCATCATATAAAGGCCCAGACACACCAAACTGACACCAAAGAACTAGTGGTGACCAAGGCCAAATGCTGCGTCACTTCTTATCTCCTGTGTCTTGGCCAGAAAGTTGGATTGAAGACACTGCAAAGACTACAGCCAACAGCCAAGTCGCACCTACGTTCTGCGCCAGTGTGAAAGGAAATAACTCCGCATACAGGCAGGCGGCGGTAGTCTGTATTCATCATTGAAAAGGAGAAACCGGAGGACCAACAAGGACGGTTTCAAGATGCTAGTTTGCCAGTTAGCAGATTTACAACACAACCCCATGTTGAAAGATATATGTGGTTGTGACAATTACAAACTTGTGACAAAAAAATTCTGCTTAAGAGGTTAATGGCCCAAAAAATTGCATTGATATAACAATTTTGTTTCGATCTCACGCCTTTATGACTTAAGTAATTTGTTTACTTTCCTCACTTGTGTTTCTTTTCTTGTGCGCTGAACTGAACTGCAAATCAGAGTGATTTCATTCAATGCCAATTCAACATGCTAAATCAGCATACATTCACCGGCCATTTTATCAGGTACACCTTGCTCGGTCCTCGGCTGGACCCCTTATGCCTTCAGAACTGCCTTAATTCTTGGTGTCACAGATTCAACAAGGTGATGGAAATGTTACTCAGAGATTTTGCTCCCTATTGACATGATGACATCACACAGTTGCTGCAGATTTGTCGGCTGCACATCCATGATGTGAATCTCCCGTTCCACCACATCCCAAAGGTGCTTAATTGGACTGAGATGTGGTGACTGTGGACACCAAATTCTGACCCTACCATCTGAATGTGGCAGCAGAAATCCAGACTCATCAGACCAGGCAACATTTTTCCAATCTTCTATTGTCCAGTTTTGGTGAGCCTGTGTGAACTGTAGCCTCAGTTTCCTGTTGTTAGCTGACAGGAGTGGCACCTGGTGTGGTCTTCTGCTGCTGTAGCCCATCTGCTTCAAGGTTGGACAAGGTGTTGTTGCTTCAGAGATGGTCTTCTGCAGACCTTGGTTGTAACCAGTGGTTATTTGACTTCCTGTTGCCTTTCTATCATCTTGAACCAGTCTGGCCATTCTCCTCTGACCTCTGGCATCAACAAGGCATTTTGGCTCACTGGATATTTTCTCTTTTTGGGACCATCCTCTGTAAACCCTAGAGATGGTTGTGTGTGAAAATGCTACAGCACGTCTGGCACCAACAACCATGCCACGTTTAAAGTCACTTAAATCACCTTTCTTCCTCATTCAGATGCTCAGTTTGAACTTCAGCAGGTCGTCTTCACCACGTCTACATGTCTAAATGCACTGAGTGGCTGCCACTTGATTGGCAGATTAGCTATTTCCATTTATGAGCAGTTGAATAGGTGTGCCTGAGTGTAAAAAAAGCCAACAAGGGCCGACTAGTGCCAACGGCCTGGGACACATCACAAAAACTAGGGCAATGGCATCTATTTCTAATAAAACCTAGATGCCAGAACCCAAGATGGCGCCTATTCATTCCAATGGAGTTGCTAGCTTCTGGGTTTACTTCTCTGGTATGCCCACTTAATATGCACAGTAGTGTTTCTCCCGCTGGCCCCTGGGGATCGTTCCTGGGGGCCTGGGCAACAGACGCTCATAGACAGCCAGACATTGACCAACAGCTGACCACCAGCTTGGTGTGACAGGACCTTTAAGCACAGTTTAATTACCAAGTGATCTCCTACCTCAACAGTTTAAGACATATCCTCCCACAAAACAAGAATCTCTCAGCTCCCCACTTTAACTCTCCCCCTACTGTCAGTCGCTCGTCACTCAGCTTCATTTAATGCAGAAAGTACGAGACAGGAACAGTCACTATTTTTAACTTGCTCTCTTACCTAAGCGTGAGGTCTGCTTCTTCTTGATCTCTGTCAGCTTAGGGATGGGGAAGGGCCCGTAGCACTGCGTGAAAATGACTGACAGCTGCTGGCTTATCACCTCATTCTGCAGACAGACACCGACACAAGTGAGGACAGAAACTTTATACAGATTATGATTTTCTAGTCTCTGTTTTCCATGAGCTCAAATCTTATGCAAATGTATGATAATATAGTTTGGAGTGCAACTAAATATATGCAAATATGAGTGTTAATGTCACCCCAGCACACGAGCACAGGACAGTTTGTACTCCCAGCAACCCAGCCTTACTTTGTCAGATGTTTCTCTAACAAGCATTTTGTTTACATGCACAGGAAAGAAAGCCCTGGTGACCTTGCTGGCTCGGAGGATCTGGAACATGAGCGGCAGGCCGTGCGTGATGAGCTCCTCTGTGTACTCCTCCTCCTGGATGCAGCTGAAGTCTTTGAGCAGGCCCTGGATCAGCGGTCGGCGGTGCTGGATGAAGCAGGTACGCAGGGACTCGAGCCAGGTGTGCAGCGTCCAGGGAACACCTGGGAACAACACCACACGAACAGTGAATACATACTTGTGCACGGCAGAGCCGATTTGAGCCAGAGCAGTGTTCAAGGGCGACAGAACCGACCATGTTTCCATCACTTTGGTGGTGTTTGCATGAGTTGAAGGGCGATTGCATGGTGAGTGTTGGATTAGTGAGAGAACTCTGGCGGGAATATAAACGCAGCACTTGAATATAATTAAAAAATGTCCTGTAAAAAATGGCTGCAATGTTCTGGAACAATATGATGAGCTCTGGATGTGAGATTAACATAAATAATGATATGACAGTGGAGGCTTTGTGTATTGACAGCTCTGTTGAGATGATTAATGGAGTAGAAAGTTAATCAATTCCGGTCAGCGGTTAATCATTCATCAAGCCAAATTCGCTGATTCCAGCCTCTCAGATTTGAGTATTTGCCTGTTTTTTATGTTTCATATATTCCTAAATGTGTTATCTCTGGATTTTAGACTCTTGATCGGACAAAACAAGAACTTTAACCTCTCCTACTCCCTATCATAAACCTCTCCTACTCCCTATCATAAACCTCTCCTACTCCCTATCATAGACCATTTTATGTCTTTGTAGGGCCGACGGGGGATCTTTAGGGAGAGACAGCAGGTCAGCAGTATATGTCAGGAGCATTATCTGGTATCTGGAATCAAGTGGTATACATCATCGAAAAGCAGGGAATATGATGATTGATTTAAGATGCAGCTCAGCACTGAATGTCAACTTTTTAATCATCAGAAATCTGACATATACATTGTGTTTTGTTTAAGTTTAGAGTGTGTAGGGGCTTACAACAGTATGATAGAAGTACATGACAGCCATTCCCTTGATCAATTATGTCTCCTAAGTTGCTGCAGCATTTTTTAGGATACCATCTGTTACACACATTTGGTGCTAAATTTAAGCAAGTTTGACGACTGGAGATTTGATCAAAATGCTCACAAATCCCTCCAAAATACCACATTAAGACACCAAAAGCTTGAGGAACACCAAAGAAAAATGTATGCTGTGATTTGGTATCAAAAACCCTCTAAATTTGGAGATTTCTGTAAGAATTGAATTCATCAACAATTGGATGAAGACTTCTTTTCTGGAAACTGCTGAGAAACTCCCTTATTGTAAATATGCCTATAAAAGCCATCCATCCTCTGCATGCCTGAGGTTTGTTGTTGTAAAATTTCATGAGGCTGTGATTATCCTAGAGGTCACAATAGGTCATTTTGGTTTTTTTTAAAAATGGTCTTGCTACAATAAAATGGCTACTATGGGGACTAACATCATCACACATGAACAAAACTGGGCTCATTGATTCCACAAAAGTCTCAGCTTTCCAGTCTTGCAAATTTATGCAATTCCAAGGCTGTTAAGGGACCCCAGTATGCAGATATATTCAGGTATAATAGGCAGAAAAAACATGTCTGTACTGCATGCAAAAAGCTGCATGGTTTTTGCCCAAAACTGCATTTGATGAGACGTGATTCGTAGGTATTCAGAAGTCAAGGGACCCCTGTGAAAATGGCCATGCATGTTTTTTGGCCTAACTTTGGAGCATCATTTAACCCCCTTCATGGCAAGCTAGTCGGCACCAATGGACTCCTGAGGTCTTCTAGTTTCATATCAAACCACTCTAGCTTTAAAAGCCATCTACAGCCTCGGAATGGTCTTCTAGTGGAGTGGAAGAGGTTAAAGAGGTCACACTGGGCTCCAGGAGCTTGTGATGGGCATTTTTCATTATTTTCCGACACTCTATAGCACAAAATCAACATAGGTTGAGTTCATTCTTGACTTTGGAAACAGTAGTTGACAAAAGGATCTCACCACAAGGTCCCTTTAGAAGCTACAGCCAGAGGAAGGTTAGCTAAGGTTAGCACAAAGACTGGAAACGTGGAGACAGTTAAGTCTTGATCACCCGTCAGTACAGACACACAGACAGCAGCAGCAGAATTGCACACAGGCAGCAGACACAGAGGCTTTTATATTCATACAAAAACATTCATATATTTGTACGCAGACACGTTCTACACATACACACACGAAAATATGATGGCGAGCTCCTGACAGCAAAAAGAGAAGTTCCTTTGTTTGTTGTATTTGGCTGAACAGCATGAAAATATCAACAAAGGAAAACCCAGGACAGAGAATACAGTTTGTACATGAAGTCCACGAAACAATCGTCCAGTTTACTTTTCTAGCACATGGGCAGTCATCATGCTTGTACTGCAATAAAATCAGTTTACCAGCTGTTTGTCTAAAGCTTGGTACCTGACACATTTTATCTCGTTTTTACCCCCTGTACAACCACAACTTATTTACTTACACTTTGGTTTTTGGACTATTAAACATATAAGATGCAACAGAGCTGTTTCCAGTCTTTATGCTAAGCTAAGCTACCTAGCCGCTGCCTTTTGCTTCATATATACTGTGCGGACATGAGAGTGTATCATCTGCTCATCTACCCTTCATCAAGAAAGCAAATAAGAGTATTTCTCAAAGCGTCAAACTGAAATTGAACCTGTATAATTTCAAGTTAACTCTATCTGCTGAGGACTGAGTGATTAGACCATAGACAGTATACAAAGATGGACGGCATGACAGCTTCCCAGAAGTGAACCGGGGTGGTTGGCTGCAGTATATAGACAGAGTCAGACGTCTACCACAGCCACAGGAGAGGAAAACGATTGGCGCCACAATATGCAACAAAGGGCTGAAATGCTAACAAAATGGCTGCAGCTAGAGAAAAACATCAGATTCGATGCAGAGCGCTGTTAAACTATAACTGCAACCGGCCGCATATCATGCTGACATTAAAGGACTCATTTTTTTGTTGGTTTCTGACGCTGCAAGTCACAGCCGGATTTCGTCAACTTGCTCCAATAAACTGTTTTTCCCTCAGGTTTAGGCAAGCCTTAACTGCGCTCTGTCTCTATAGATCATAAATCCCGCCCCCTTCATGTTAGCCGCTAGCTGATGGGACATGGGTCAAACTTAAACATCAAATTACACGTCAAATAAGTTTTTCCCAAAGTTAGTTTCTGTCATTTTAGGTAGTTCTTATCATACTGATATTTGTTAAAATGTTTGTTTTTCTGATGAACCTGATATCGTAGCTCTACCCCTGAATCAATACTGTGCAGATTCTGGCTCCAAATGATGTCACCAGTGTAAAATGGTAGCCCTCGTATCTGGAAGATTTTGGCTTCATTTTTCTAGAATAGCAGGAAGTGGAGACATGTTGTCCATCTTTATATACAATCTATGGATACAACCAAAAAGTCAAGAACAGTTACCAAATGGGACTTGTAATGAGACTGTTTTGTAAACTCAAATAAAGGTAGTCAATCCTACTCAGTTCCAAATGGACTGAACAATGTCAAGGTGAAAGATGATGATTGCCACATGTAAAGAATAAGCACTGCTTTAGGAAACTTCTTCATCATCATGCTCACACCTTTGACCCAAGCTGCTATCGCCTCAGATATAAAAAAGTCCTGCGACTGTTTCATGGCTGGATGAGTAGCGGTGATAGCTGAGAGAGCGCACAGGACAGGACGGGACAGGACAGGCACAGCATGAGCACATCTCCAGGACAGCTGGAGGCACCAGAGAGCGATGCATGTGTGCCAGTGAAGCATGTATTAGTAAATCTGACCTAAGCTGCGGATGTCTATGGTGATGTCCACATGGCCGTGCTCTGCGCTATGGTACATGGCCTCTCTCAGGGCCCTCAGTTTGGCCTTTCCTGTTCGCAGCGTCCCTCCACCGTTGGCCTGCGGCGCCAACCTCTTCTCCCCGGGGTCCGAACTCTCGGCCAGGATCTCCTCCAGGGACAGCACGTCCCCCTTCTCGTGCTCTGGCTGGGACAGCAGCTTCCGGAATACATTCCTGGAGGGACAGAGGTAGAAAATAAAAACCCAGACAGAGATTAAAGAGAAGCAGGGTGACGGATTGTTTTATGGTCAGGGGAAGAAGTAAAAAAAGGGATTCAAGCTGTGGGGAGGAGGTGAGAGAACTGCAAAACACCTAGCATGGCCCCGGGTCAAATAGTAGAAGAGGAGCTGTGAAGTGGATGATCACAGACCGGAAAATGGTTCTAAATTAGGCATACACGTACTGTGTTAACTCCACATTAAACCCATCCAGCTCTCCAGCTCTGATGGCACTCAAAATATTCTCACGTACTTAATTAAGCTCGATTGCGTACTCGGTTCTGTAGAGTCGAAATATATGAAGCCAAGACTGATTATCGCCTCTAAAAAGAGAAGACAAAAATTGCAGTATAACATTTGTGTTTGTCGTCAGATTCATTAGTACTGTTTGCAACATTGCAACGCACTGTTTCTGCAACAGACTGATGCAGCACGTAATGTATACGGTGTGATCACAGCTTGAGGATGCATCACTGCACCATCTGCTTTAGCGAGGAGGGGCTCGTTTAGAGGCCAAGTCCAACACGACATCACATCCTGTTTCTGAGATTGTTTGATCACTGATGACAAGACAGTTGGAGGTTCACTGCCGTCACTTTGAAGCTGTTCATAAAACGGTGTTTGATCTCTGCTAACAGTCCCTGGGGTCTGAGTGTACACCGATGCAGATTAGTATTTTCTCTGGTTTGGTCCAGGGACAGTGGCACAGTGGTGTCGCCTACAAGCAAGAGGGACCCTGGTTCGAATCCTGGGGTGAGGGAGAGTTTCTCTGCTTCTCTGTCAGCGTGGGTCTTCTCTGGGTGCTCCAGCTTCCTCCCACAGTCCAAAGACATGCAGGTTAATTGGTGACTCTAAACTGTCCGTAGGTGTGAATGTGAGCATGAATGGTTGTCTGTCTCTATGTGTCAGCCCTGTGATAGTCAGGTGACCTGTCCAGGGTGTACCCCGCCTCTCAACCAATGTCAGCTGGGACAGGCTCAAGCCCCTCGTGACCCCCAACAGGAATGAACGAATAGTCCAGGGACATTGCGGAAGTATGCAGACACTCAAACATTACTTCTTTGTGTGATTACTGAACATCTCATTCTTTCACCATGGGCATTCATGTTATGATACAACAACTTCCATTCTTCCCATAAGACTTTTCATCAGATTTCGTAGACTGGCTGCAGGAATTTCCTCCCATGCAGCCACAAGAGCATCAGTGAGATCTCACACTGATGTTGGATGACTAGGACTGACTCACAGTCCAAAGGTGTTAGATGGAGGTTGAGGTCAGGGCTCTGTGCAGGCCTGCCAAGTTTCTCTACACCAAATTGTCTGGGGGTTTTTCTTTTGATTTTCACATTGGCTAGTCATCCTGTTTAATTTGTCTTCTGATTAAATCGGAACCGTTGAAACAAGTTGTACGAAGCCTCTGCAAGTAATTGGTTGCTGGCAGACACTCTGTGCTGCAATAAAATGGTTAATCAGCAGTGCCGTGCACTGTAGAGCCGATGCGCTGCTGGTTCTGCCGGCCTGAATAGAATATAATGTCTATAGCCTTACTGTTGTG
>NC_065528.1:27844883-27851230 GCF_006386435.1 Epinephelus moara | reverse complement strand
ATTGATCCACAGCTTTAGACGGATGCGCTCAAGCGTGCCGTGCACACAAGCTCAGTTGGTAGGCGATACTATATTTTCACATTTTTAACAATGCAATTTAAAAGTTTTGATTTTTATTGATAACCTACATTTACCAACAACAAAAAGACTACATTTAGCACCAAAAAAAATGTAAAAAAAATAAATACATAATAATTAAAAAAAAGAGTAAATAAAAAAACGAATATCGAATACAAAATTTTCATAACGAATACTTACCCATAGAAACGAATATTCGAATATCCGAATATTTGGGTACAGCCCTAACACGAGTTGAGTGTCCACATACTTCTGGCCAAAAAGTGAGCATATAGCTTACTACCATGGGTTATAGAGCCTTCAGCCATTCTACCCCCTGCTTTGAACTCTCTCCCCCATGACATTGGCAATATTGATTCCTTTTCCACTTTCAAATCCCGCCTGAAAACACACCTTTTCAAGTCGGCATATTCAGTCTGATTTAATGGTGACACACATATTGAGACTTGAGACCAGCTGAGATGTGGTATCTTGGCTCTGGTGCTAGAGACCAACCGGCTCCACTCAGTTCCAGAGGAGAATAGAAAGTGTCACCTGTTTGATCCGGGGGAGGCTGAAATGCACTTTTCGTTTTATTGTCCATTAATCACAGTCTGAGACAAAGACATTTCCTTAAAACGTCTGCAGAGTGTCCTGATTGTTTCCTACAGTGTGTCTGATGAATGCAGACTTCAGTACCTGTTTACAGACAAAGTGATTCACCTCCAGCTCAGTGTGTTAAATCCCTGCCAAGAGTGTAGGAGGGCGCCTTATGTTTGATGTGTTAAAGGCTCAGTCTGTGCCTCACATGTGCCTCAGTTATGTTTTATAAAGTCGAAGCAGCAGGATTGTTCTTATATTTGCTTTGACATTCTTTGGCTTTGTGTGACAGGCATGGATGTGTATTATATTTCTTCTTTTGCTGTCATTATGTTTTCTTCTCTTGTTTATTATGTTTTAAGTGTATGTAAGCCGATGCAGGCTGGGCACCTTTGAAAAATAAATTACTTACTGTGCATGAGGCCCATATAGGGAAACAGACTCATATGTTGTCTTACTGAGGGTTACATGAGAAGATTGAAATAGCCTTGTGACACATTTAGCTTAGCTAGCTTAGCACACAGACTAGAAGCAGGGAGAGCAGACTTCCAGCTCCAAATATTTACACATTTATTTTGTGTATTTAACATCTGGACATAAAAAGAAATATTGGTTTAGGTTTAATGAGCAGTTAGCTTATGCATTGGAGCTGTCAAGTGACCAATGACAGCTGAGCCTAGTAGCTGCACAGACGCTCTGTCCTCAATATAAAGCACTGTACATTTTTCTAATAACAAAAGTCCAGGTAGAGCCTTGTCACACACACACCTCCAAATATGGCACATGAGCTATGAGCATACCCAGTGTGTTGTTTGTAACACCAGGGAGCGTAGAAACAAAATACTCTGTAGATAAGACAGAAGTCAATGAGTGCTTCCGTGAGAGTAGGCTGCTTGGGAACAGCATGAAACACCGACATTTAGACAAACATTGCATTTGTGTTCTATAATTGCTATTGTCGCTTACTTCCAAGTCGAAATTAGTTTATACTCTTTGATTTCCCCACAGGTCGTCACACTTTCCATGAGGCCTGTGTTTAGCTTTTACAGTGATCACTCATGTTCTTCTTTCCTGAGTGTGGTGGTGACTATTTCTTTCCAAGAATTAAGGTCATCTGACCATCTCTATGGTCTCTTGGTGAAGAGTTAAAGAGATGTCTGTACAGGTGAACCTTCTTGGCCAGTATTTCCTGCTGTACTAAGAAGCGTGGTTGAGCATACCGTTAGTTTAGGCAGGACACGATGTCCAGCTCAGCTCACATCCCAGCTACATCAGCTGATCTCAAACAGCCAACCAACTGATGGAGCAGCTGATTGATGGAAGGGAGTCAGCTGATTGATCACATGATTCCTTTCTATGCAACCAGTTGGTAAATCTCATTCAGGGCGCCCTATTTAAACTGCTCTGGTCTGCCTACTGTTGTTGCTTCCACTGTAAGCCACTTTGCAACTCCACCCCAGCTCCTCCTTTTCATGCTGTGTCTGACTTATCAATGTCATTTCTGTTTGTCACTGATTCTTTGTTCTGTTCCTGGGGGGTCTTTGCTGCTGCTCTCCCTGCCTTACGCCGGAATTCCCCTGGATGCGTATCCGTTGCGGAACGGCAGCGCTGGTTATCCGCTGCGTGCTCCACCATCCGTCAACACCCACCGGCTGCGTTTGCTGTGCGGAGCGGTGCAGCTCCGCCAGACAGCGGGGGTCACGAGGACCCACGAGATCTCGCGACCTGTTGACTTCAGGCCTGCCTCTGCCCGTTATAGAGTTTTCAAGGTGTAGTGCAGGGAAATATGATCTGCCGTTAACACTGTGCATTTTATTTTGAAAATAAACCGGATGTTTTATATTATTTCTGTGCACGACTTCCTGTCCCGCACGATCTGCTCTGTGCTGGATTGCTGCGTTGTGCTCCGGCGTCCGGCAAAAATAGAAGTCCTGTGTATCTGTTGCGGAGGGCGGCAAAAATAGAAGTCCTGTGTATCTGTTGCGGAGGGCTCCGGAGTGCTGCAGCTGTGACGGAGCTGGAACGCAGCACAGCCGCAGCCGGTGGAAACACACACATTGACTAGAATTGAAACGGATCGGCTCCGCTGCCGTTCCAGAGCACAGACGCAACCAACACGCATCTGGTGGACTTTGGGGGTTAGGCTTTCCATGGGAAAGGGCAGGGAAATGTGCTCTCTCTGCCTCAGGATTTCCACGTAGGCGCGTGGAAGGGCAGAGAAGCCCCAGAACAGAGCCATACAGCCAAATATAACACTGAGAGATGGAAACAAAGTTTTCTTTGACTAAAGCGTTCCTTACTTACAAGCCAACAAGATACAATACAAGTCTGTAGCTGTTTTTTGTTGTTGATGCTAGCCTTTTCCTGCTCTCAGATCAATGCTAATCATGGCTAAACCTGTCTAATCTCTCTACAAATTGCAAAAAATAAAATAGATCTCATCTGCTTATCTAACACAGTCTAGATAGAAAACAGAAAATAATAATAATAGAAAACAGAAAAAGTGTTATCTTATTTGTAAATGCTGCTGTCTCCCTCTCATTTGATCTCTTTCTCCTTACCCTGTTTACAAACTTGGCGTTAAGTGTGAACTTTCACGCCCCACCATCTCACAACCAGTCCTAATGCAGTTTGAGTCTGCTCACGATGCGCTGCAGCATCATCATCATACTATAATTGATTATCTTAATAATGCTGCATTGTGTTGTTGGCTTACCACTCCAGCTCCTTCCTGACAGCTCTCACTGCCCTGAATGTTAATGGGCTTTATCTAACCCAGCTGCGGGGAAATGATGTCAAACCAAAGCCATAAGTGCTGCTGAATGGACTGCAGCGCTTATCGTCGCCTTCTGTCTGACAGCGAGATATCTGCCTCTCATATATATACTGCAGGATTCTGTGAGAGGCAGATGGACCAGGGCACAGTGTGTAAATGGATCAATACCATGGTAATAGATATGTCTCTGCTGGCTGGCGCTTGTGTATGTGTCTCCGTGTCTGTGTGTGTGTGTGTGTGTCCATGTGTGTGACTGCCTGTATTACCTGTGGCCATGTGCTGCTGCCAGGCTGTATGAGTTCATGTCTCCCAGTGGGGCAGAGGAGATGCCGTTTCGACACATGGTCCCGATCATGGGGTCGGCCCCTCTTTCCAAAAGCAAACTCACCAGCTCAAAGTTACCTTAACAGGATGAAACACACGAGTAAAGGGTGAATTCATTAAAATACAGCTGACATTTGATGCTTTGCAACCATCAATGCTCTATCAGTGGTTGAATATAACTAAGTACAATTACAACTAGGAATCCAAAAATGGTTTACAAGCTCTCACACAACTCATGCAGTATATTCCAAGTCTTATTTATCCGGTAGATGCCCAGCACTTGTCAAACCAACAGCTCTCTCTGAAGGAGAACTGAACTGAAAGTAAAACTCATCTCTGCTCTCTTCACAGCCAGACTCCCAATGACAAAAACAGTAATTTTACCTTGTTGAACACAGGAGCTGCTGGTCTTTGACTGCTTTGTTCAGTGGTTACTTTGTGTTATTGTGTGACTCTGGTGAATCCAAATTAACCCTTTAAAACACCAAAGGCACACTAAAACGCAAACTAACTAACTGACCAGAGTTGGGTATAACGCGTTAGAGTACTTTGATTACATTTTGCAGTAACTAGTAACCTAACGCGTTGGTTTGCTGTTTGAGTAATCAAATACATTTTCAAACAAGACATCACTTACTTCCGTTACTTTTAGAACGCTGGTCCTTCAGCTCTGAAACAGCAACGGCTGTCGTTTGGTTCTAATAACGGAGATAATGTTAAACCTGTCAGTCTGAAAGAAGCCACGGAGCTTGTGGCTCGCTACGTGGTCGGAGAAATGCTGCCGTTGAAATATTAAAAATGCTGGGGTGTTGCTGTCATACAGCTGTCTATGGCAGCAGATCGTTGTGTGTTTCTACTGGTCAAAGTGACGGCTGTGATGGGAGAATTGGATCTCAGTGAAGGGAAAGTGGTCCATAACTTTAATTTTGGAGACAAAAAAATGTAGGCTTAGCGCCCTGTGGTCCATTGCCCAATAGGAAATGTAGAATACTCAAAAGTACTATAAAAGTGCTTGAGTTACTTTTCTCAGGGAGTAACGTTGGAAGTACTTTTAAAGTAACTGAGTTACTTTACTCAGGGAGTAACGCAGTAAAGTAACTGGTTACTTTTTTAAAAAGTAACGCAGTAACGTACTTTGATTACTTTTAAAGTAACCCTTACCCAACACTGTAACTGACTGAGGCAGAGGTAGACCAGCAGCTCCTGTTTTCGACAAGGTAAAATTACTGTTTTTCTCAATGGAGTCTGGCTTTAGATACGTTTACTATCAGTCCAGTTTTAAATCATGCAGTTTTAGCCAAATGCATGTGTTTAAGAAGTACTGATTATACGACTGAATAAATGAGACTTGGATTATACTGCACAAGCTGCGTGAGAGTTTGTAAATGGATGCTTTGTAAAAAGTGGACCCATATCGCTTCAATTCCTCAGGAATAGTTTTTGAGGCATGTTAGAAACCAAAGTTCGCAAATTCAACGTAACACTGGGTGAGTGACGGATACACAAATGGACATCTGGGGGGGTGAATTACGAACTTGACATACTTGTACTTCACTTGAGAATTTCCATTTTATGCAACTTTATATTTCTACTGCACTAGGAAAATATTGTCCTTTTTACTACCTTAAAACATATGATATGATGTAGTACTACAGTATATTGCTAAGCTACAAAGTAGTATACAAAGCATCTAAATCTGTCTCTACATTTATAAACCACAACATTAAAATGCTCTGACATGTACGGAATTGTTAGTAATAAAAACAGAACATTATAACCACTGCTTTCGATGATTTAAATACATTTTTCAGAAACTACTTCTATACTTAACTGTAGCAAAAATTTGGATAAAAGACTTATACTTGAAATTAAGTATTTTTAGACTATGGTATTTCTACTTTTACTTAAGTAAAGGATCCGAGCACTTCTCTCACAGCTGGATGTTACATACAATCATAAAATTTATGACTGAAATTGAGTTTTTCAAATCTTTTTTCCCCTCTTCGCCATTTGATGTAAGATTTTACATTAGTTTAACATATTTTACATCTTTTGGTTTATGTATATGTACAGCAAACAAGATACCTTAAAGGGCCAGTGTGTAAAATGGGTTGAAAACCGTTGAAAACAGTGACATCAGTGGTCAAATTCTCGATTGCAGGGCTCACTCGCTCACCCCTCCCGTCGGGTAAATGACGGTGGCCTCATAGGGACAAAAAGCCTTACGCAGACACGAGTTTTTCAGGAGTAGGTCTATCTAGGTGAATGTTTATTTAGTAATCTAAACCATGTTACGATATTGTAATGAATCCCTCTCGAGCAGGAGACCCGAGTAGCGTTCGGGAAAAAGGCCCGTTTATTTGAGCACTCCAAAAACTCCGGTAACACTGCAGGGGGTAAAAGACTCCGTCCCAAACTCTGACTCTTCTAGCGTAACACACACACTCCATACACACATACTCGTTTACAATACCAAGCGGGTACCCCCTCCCCTCTTTGCTCCGCCAATCTCCAGCCCGCACGCTGACTGACAGCGTAGCCTGTAAACAGAGCTCAGCTGTTTATTTAGCCTAGCAATATCTCCGGACTA
>NC_065528.1:27796872-27844734 GCF_006386435.1 Epinephelus moara | reverse complement strand
TATATATATCTATATATATATATATATATATATATATATATATATATATATATAAAAGCATAATTATAAGGCTACGAAAACCAAACGAATTTTATTTTATAGCGATTATACACTTGTATAAACATATTAATGGGTAGAAGATTCAGATTCAGATTCAGGATTGACAATAAACCATGCCAAATATTACACACTGGCCCTTTAAGGCTCAAAAGAAAAGATATGTTTTAGTCCACGGGCCCGTACCATGACACCAGCACCATATAGCTACCCAGGCTTCACTAACCCTTATATTGGCCATTTGGATGACCAGTATCACCAAGCTGCTCAACGAACTCAGTCAACTCTGGGTTCTCCTATCCAGCCAGGAGCTCGCTCATGTATCAGAGGCAGGGTTGTTAATACCCAGCAACATCATCAGAACTATGAATAAAGTACTTCACATGATATGAAATGAAACGGTGATACTAATTACCTGCGGGAATGTTGTTTTCATGGGACAGCAAAAAGTCATAGTCATCAGAAATGTGAACAACAGCTTATGATCTTATAACAGAGTTAGAAAATGACTTAAAAGACTTAAAATATGCTTACGATAGATAGACCATATATGAAATAAGCAGAGAGTGAGTATTTTAGCTATTTTGTTGGAAACTACTCTAAATATGCCAAATAAAAACACTTTAAGTGATGCTAGACTTCTTCCGCTACCGGAGTAAACAGTGGAAAAGTAGCTTGCTGCATAAATAATAACAGGAGCCAGTTAACAATGTGTGGATTTTTTTCTAATAAACTATAATCATTCATTTTTATTTCCAGTTATCACCACACAGATGTGTCATGTTATTCTGATCCACAGTGGTGAAATCAGGGTGTAAAATCAGCCACATTGTCAGCTATCACTGTGGGGATAAAATATTAAAATGCAGCTAAAAGCATCATCATGTATTTAGTGTTGTAAACGATCTCTCAGTTTGTGAGAAGCCGTGTTTTTAAATCAGAGTGGAAACAATAAAGTAATTCCTCTACCTTGTTTTACCTGTCGCTCTGTTTTTTTGTCCATGTCGGGACACTTTTTATCCAGTGATCTGATGGGTCGTTTGTCGGGCAGGTTAGCTGCTCAGCTTAAGTTACCACAGTGATTTATCTGGGTAAATGTGAAACAGCCCGTAATGGTCTGGCCCCATCCTACATCGCAGACCCTCTAACCTCCTATTCTACACCCACGTCCCTCAGCCTCAGGTCCCTCAGGTCAGCTGACCTGGGGCTCCTGGCTGTCCCACGCTCCAGACTTAAGCTCAGGGGGGATCGTGCCTTTGCTGTGTCTGCCCCCAAACTGTGTGACAGCATCCTGCTCCATGAAGCATGCAAACTCCGCACAGAGGGGCTACCCCACCCTGGATTCAAACCAGGGTTCCTGCAGAATTTAACCTTTGATTTTGTAAATACATTTTGCTGATACTACTTCTCTACATTTACTTAAGGACTGGTTTATAATTCAGGGCTTTTATTTGTATTAGAGTATTTCTACAGTGTGGTACTATTACTTTTACTCAAGTAAGGAATCTAATTTCTGTGTCCCCCACTGATGTTGGTGCTGAACACGTCTGTTTTCTGAGCTGAGGGGGGCTCTTCAAGTGGCTATTGAAGTGTACAGCAACAACGCATAATGAATTAAAACACCTTTTCACATTGACTGAATTCCACACAGTCGCAGTAAATTAAATCGAGAGACTACAGCGGTGAGAGCTGCTCCGCTGAGAACAAAACAACTCATAACTAATCCCTGATGCACTCTGCCGAGCGTGAGAGGAGCAGGAGCCACTGTAGGTGATTTCAACACTACAGTACTGATCTTATCCGATACAGTGGAGACACACCTCATTTAAAATCAACCGACACTGGCATTGCTTACTCCAGCTTTTTATACCCCTGTAAAATTAATGTGAAGTAAAATAAAACAGAGGGAATGAGGCTGAACCTGCATGAAACCATTCTGTGCTTGGAAAGTCTCTCACTCATTGCTATTCATTAACACATTTTAGCTTTGGGATTGTGGTCTTTATTTCATCTACATTATTTATTATTTAATGAGTAGGATGTTAATAGTATTCATTATGCCTGGCTGTGTGTTTTAAATCGCTTGTTTCCGTGGCAACGCGGCTGCCTGCCTGCATGACTTTGCTGAGGTCACTCACTGTCACATGAAGATTCACAACTTTTTACGTTTGAGTTTACTTTGATTTATGTTTCTAAATCTTTCATTAGCATTTATTGAACCGGCAGCAGAGCAGACAGCTCCCTCATTGGGCATGTATGTATTTAAAGTAACATTTTGGGAATTACACTTATTTGCTTTTATGTCCGAGAAGATTGACAGGACTCTAATGTCTGTATGGGTGAGCTAGCAGCTGGTTAGCTTAGCTTTAGCATAAAGACTGTAAATAGGTGAAAACAGCTCCCCTGACTCTTTCCAGTGATAACAAAATCAGCCTACTAGTAAAATAGCAATTGAACTAAGGACAGGTGACTTCAGTGGTTGCCTAGCAACAATAAAAAAGATGGCGCAGGCTGGAGTCTTGATGCTAAGCTAAGCTAACCAGCTGCTGGCTTTATCTTTATATTGAACACACAGATATGAGAGTGGTGTCAATTTTCTCATCTAACTCGCAGCAAAGGAAGCGAATCTCCAAATGTCAAACTTCTCCTTTAAATGCACATTAGGTTCTGTTCTAACAGATAATTCCAGTGAGTGTAAAGACCATTTGGATTTTTTTAACTATTTTATGTTACTTCTCCTGCACGACATCTCAGAGGCAATTATTCTACTTTTCACTCCACTACACGAGACAGCTTTAGGTACTATTTACTTTTTAAATTCCGATTATTTTTATACCCTTATTATCCGAATTTGGTGAGTATGATTTTGAGTGTTTGTGATAAACTGAAGGATAAAGTGTTCCTTTATGTGGTGGGAAAACTCTCCTACTTCTTAAGCTAAATAAACTCTTTAAAAACCCTCTTGGATCAGCTGGAAAATGCAACGTCACAAAGCTGAAAACAGGACTGTTCTTCTGATGCTATGAAAACTTTGGTAACACTTTACTTGAAGGTATCTACATAAGAGTGACATGACACTGTTATAACTATGACATGACATGGTCATGAACATTATGTACATGTCATAAACGTTTATAACTGCTCTCATTAAGTGTCATTCGGTTTTGTCATGACAAGTTGACATTGTTTGGGTTGTCTCGATTATGACAACTAGACATTAATTAAAGTGACATTACCAGAAGTTGTCTTTGTCATGACAAGTTGACATTAAATATGTTTGGGATGTCCTTATAATGACAACTTGACATTAACCAGGATGACATTACCAGAAGATGTCTTTGTCATAACAACTTGACATTAACAAGAAATGCACCTCTTTTGTGTTTATGACAAGTTGACATAATGATTGATACAAAGACATCTTCTGGTAATGTCATCCTGGTTAATGTCAAGTTGTCATTATAAGGACATCCCAAACATATTTAATGTCAACTTGTCATGACAAAGACAACTTCTGGTAATGTCACTTCAATTAATGTCTAGTTGTCATAATCAAGACAACCCAAACAGTGTCAACTTGTCATTACAAAAACCGAATGACACTTAATGACAGCAGTCATAACATTTATGACATGTACATAATGTTTACGACATTGTCATGTCATAGTTATGACAGTGTCATGTCACCCTTATGTAGATACCTTCAAGTAAAGTGTTACCAAAACTTTTTAGAGAGATGTGGTTCACAAAACATCATATACAACAACAAAACCCATTTTACTGCACTGTGAGTACTTTTACTTTTGATACTTTATGTAAAATTTGCTGGTAACACACATACTTTTACTTAAGTAATGCTCTGAATGCAGGAGTTTCCCCTGCAGTGGAGTATTTTCACGGTGTGGTATTAGTACTTTTACTTAAGTAAAAGATCTCAGTCATTCATGCTTAATGCCGACTACACAGCAGCATTTAAAATTCACTGCGCTCTTGAATATCAGATTGTAATTGAAAGTGATGAATTAATTAGATGATTAAAGCAGAGCAAGAACGCCTTCTGGTGCTCTTAGAATCAAGCATGTCATGACTAATCCCTCTTTCGCCGTATCAAGACTGAGAATACTCGGGTCACATTTAAACATCTGGTGTCTGAATGTGAAGAGGAATCCACATTTCAGCTGCTTGTGTGTATGTGTGGGTTACCTGCAGCAGAGGCAAGCTGAAGTGGGGTCTCCGTGTAGTTCTCCGCCCCATCCTGCAGGGCGCCCTCCACATTCGCTCTATTATCCAGCAACAACTGTGGCGGGGACGGAGGGAGGTGGAGAGGGAGGGAGGGGAAAACAAACCAGGAGGGAGAGTTGGGAGGAAGAAAACAGGCGAGGGGGAGATGGTGTGTTACACTCAAGCTTGGCACGAGGAAAAAGCCTCAACTGGTGGAAACCTAAACCACCTCATTTAGAGATTTGTCCTACTTCTGGATACTACACACACACTCCTATCTTCACCTCCTCATTAGCTTGTTATTGTTGGTGCCTGAGCTGAGAAAGGAGGAACCAAAATGGTTTCATTCTCTATCCAAAAAAGAAAACCTGATAGCGCTGGTGCAGATTAATAATTGAAAAAATCCTGAGGGCGACGCTGTTCATCAGGCTCTCAGCCAATGTCAGCTCACACAATAACTACTGCAACAGCATTTATTATATATTAAGAATGAACAAAACAGTGAAATTTGGCATCCCTGAGGCTGTGTATCAGGCTGGCTGAGCTCTGCTCTGTTTAGTTTGCCTCCGGAGGTTTCTCACTGCTGCTGTCGGACCAATCCTTAGATTCAGTCATGGTGAAAACCAGGGGGCTGTGTGACTCATCTATACATCTATAAAAGTACCTGCAGTATTTTTTAACCTTGACCCTATTTTCCAGAGTTTTTGTGTCTAAGTGACTAATGGAGACGACAAGTTTTTAAATTGCTCCAGTATTGAGCTACAAGGTAACTCGGAGCATGTGTGCACCGCCAATTTACGTCCGCTATAAGTGTGTGTTTTGCCACTTACAGGCTCAGGTTGTTATGAAGTGTTCGATAGAAAGTGTCTGCCAACCTTTCTGAAAGGATCCCTACAGATACAGACTTTTTGTGAATGAGTAAGATCATTTTCTTTTAAGCAGAAACAGCACCAAAATCACTATCGCCAAACCCACCGGACTCCTTTAAAATAAACACTAATTTTATCATCGTAAAATAACACTTCATTTTAAAGGGGACAAAAACAAAGTAAAACACACAGAAACCGTCAAAAGCCCTTAAAAGAATCTTAAGAAAACCCTTAATTCACCCAAGTAGGTGTGAGAATATGCTGCCTCTATACATGCTAAAATTACTGTTTTTTAAATGAAGTCTGGTGGGTTTGGTAGTGGCGATTACTGGACTGTTTCTGGTTAAACAAAATGGATCTTACTCTTTAATAAAAAGCTCTATCTCTGTAGGGATCCTTTGTAATGAAACCTAGTTTACTACTCCAGCAAGTACGTTCTTAACTAGGCGATGTGTTTAATGCCGATTTATTAAACAAACAACGGAACAACTAAAGCAAAATGAGATGAAATATTATGTCTTCTGGTTACGTGATTGCGGTAATGTTATGTGATTACGGACAACAGAAAATATCAGTGCCAAAAGTCACCGTCTTTGTCTAAAAAAGCCGCCACGCCAGTGAATGAACAGGTAAACTAATGTAAAACCATGCCCACACCTGTGCCAGTTACGACCGGGAGTGAAAGTGACCAAAAGAACGTGTGCAGCCTCAACAAATAATAAACAACGAGGATAAAATATATATTCTGGCTCCGACAATGACCTTGCAACGAAGGTATTTATAGTCCCTGTTAATAGCCCAAAGCTGTTAGTGAGAAATAATATATATATCTGCTGAATAAATAATTTTTCAATGGACAGATTTAGCTGCTACGTCCGCAAACGTCACATGGAGGCGTCACACGTCTCACTGGCACAGCTGATGTGATCCAAACATTTCTAATAACAGTTGTGCTGTCATGCTGATTTGATCACGCTCTGAATGTCTAGTTGACTAACCAGATTGCCTGCTGGGATGTATTCACTGTATAAATAATGTTGTCAGACACTTATCATAATAATCTGAGTCTGTCAGTGACAAAAACAAACACTTACAGTGGTCGTAAATTGACAGTGCGAACATGCCCTGAGTCTTAACACTGCGGTTTGTTTCCCACTGCAGTCGTCTCGCTCAATACTGGACCAGTTTCAAAAACCATTAGTCGTCTCCATTAGTCACTTAGACACAGAACATGGGAAACAGGGTCCAGGTTAAAAAAAATGCTGAAGCTACCCTTAACAAAAAAAAAGAACAAACAAACTTAAAGTGCAGAGTTTCTCCTCTCCACATAATCACTACACAGATAGGATCAAGGAGGAGAAATAAAAACGACATATGGCATTATTATTATTATTATAATGCACAATAATAATAATCATCATCATCATTATTATATCCTCATTTTCAGGGTCAGGGCAAGGGCCACAGGTTAATGGTTACAGGTCATAAACGTCACTACCTGCACGACAGGGACGTGTCCGTGTAACACGGCGAAAGTGAGTGGCGTCCCCTGGCGCGTTTCAGGATAAACTGAGGGGTGCTTGTTTACTGTGCTTGGCACCTGGGAAGTCATAGGTGAAGTTCAGGGAGAGAGATATACAGCCATTAACATTCACAGCTCAGGGCGGGAGATGGGGGGGAGAGGGGAGCGAGAAGCAGTAATGCAGGAGGAGGAGTGTAAGCAAAAGAGGGCAGGATGGCAGAGGGAGATTTTCCTCTTGAGTTTCACAGAAAATCTTGAGCAGCTTGACTTCTATTTCTCATCTCAGTCCTCACTCTTCAGAGTGTATTTGCGTCGGGCATGGCTCTCTGACCACACTTTGTGCTATCTGCCCAGCTCCATCTTTAGTGTTTCATTTCAAAGGGGAATGAAACCAGAGAGAAAACACAACATTGGCAGAGACTACAAACACTGTCAAGACGGGCGGTGCTGACTCATGAACAAAGCAGCGTCAGAGTAAAATCAAACAGGCATACAGCCCCGATGTTGTTCTGTGATTTCTAAAGTGGCTTCATCACAGAGTAAATTACTAAAATTATTTCTAAATGTCGCCCGGAGGAGGACTCGCTTTTCGACAGACGTTTAATGTAATGTCACATTTCATTTGAGCTCTGACACCAAACAACAGTGGGACTGTTAGTGTGTTTGTGTTCACACTGATTAATTATTAATTAGTTTGTAATATAAGGCAGTTTCAGCAGAAACTAGAGTGCAACAGCTTAACATAGCATGACTCCAGAGAATGTTTTAGATGGTGGAATTTTTAATCAGTGCCCTGCATCATGATCTGCTTTTACTTTAAGGCTCAGTTCACCCAAATTACAATCAAAAAGACATGTTTACACCAAGAGGTTATCTCCAGTGTCAAGCTAACGAAGCCACTCTAATACACTGTTATATACTGAGTCTTAAACACATTCACACATTCTTGATTCAAGAATTGAGCCACAAACTATTATTTCTAATATTCCAGAGACATTTAACAACCTCACATCAGCTCAAAGACGACTCATCAACTGTTTCCTTATGTCAGCTAAGAAATGCTCGCTGATGTTGTAGAAGGGTAAAAATATCCCCAATGTGAATATGTGGCTTGATGATGATGTCAGTAATCCCGAGGTGGAGAGGATCAGATATATTAGAAACGAGCAGGTGAATTTATTTGCAGATTCTTGTTAACAGTTTAATGTAGGATCCTTCGATATTGTTTTGGGCATATAGGTTAGGTGCTTTCTCTCTTTTTATCTGTATTATATATATTCTGAAGAGAACGGTGTGTGTAGCCCTTTTTAAAGAGGAATTGTGCAGGAAAGCCCAATCAGTCCTTTTCAGCATTGGCAGTATAAAAACAAAATCAAGGAGTGCAGCAAAATGTCACCTGCCTACTTTTGTTTATACAGAATGCGCCTTTTTCGGGGCAATGGGGGGCGTGAGCAAGTAACAAAATGTGTAGCTCAGTGTGTGACGTAAACAGTGACGTGGGAGGGAAGCCACGGCTGGTCAGTCCTTCGGCGATTCTCTTGTAAGTCGGCCCATTCTTCCCCGTCACCTGACGGTTAATGGCCTCTTCAATTGCGAGGACAAGGAGGGTGTCTCCTCATCTTTACTGTGTCTGTCAGGTTTGTGTTTCCCTCTTGCTACTAGCTGCTCGCTAATTCCTGCTATCAGCTGTTTCCTGTTTATCCACCGCCAGTGGCTCGCACGTGTGGTGTCATCAACAGCTCCTCCCACCAGTCATCAACAGCCCCTCCTGTGGCGGAAGGCCGCCTCGCTCTGTTTAAACTAAAAGGGTTCCGCCAATATGTCTACCCTACGAGGCAGAAAATTGGGCAGCTCGGATCAACTCGCCAATCTGGCTCTGTGTGTCTAAACGCTCGCAGCTTGCTGGCAAGACAGCCCAACATTCGCCGAAAATCTGGCAGTGTAAAAGGGGCTTCTATCAGTTTTGTAAATGCACTAATTATCTTTATATTGCCTTTGTATATCTACCAATAATTTCTTTATCTGCATATATTTACTTCTGATCTGTGCCAATTGACACCACTCTCAATAAAATGCTTTAACAAGAGGTTATCCCCAAGTCTGAAAATTGAAGCCAATACGGGAGTGCCTTAAGCCTGCATTCTTTCTAATGGCCAGCAGGGGGCGACTTCACTGGTGGAAAAAAGAGGTCTGATTCTAAAACAGACAATAAGGCAGGGTATGCTTGAGAGCATGGCTACCTTATGATTGACAAGTTGCTAACAAGCTAACAAACTCCTCGACAGCTCCACCCTCTCGTCCAAAAATTTTCGACTTTGGGCTCCAAAACACCAAGATGGTGACGGCTAAAATGCCAAACTCAAGGCTTCAAAACAGGAGTGGGTGATGTCATCGTAGCTGTGTTGATTACGCTATGTAGTCGATTTTCTGACTTGCCCCGCGACGAATTTAGCCATGCAGATAGTTTTTGGTTTATATGATAAGGTTTTAAGATTTCTGTCAATACCTTAATAGAGTGGAGGTGACTGGAAATTAATTTTTTTGTTGCTTATGGTATTAAGAAATAACGTCATGACCCAAAGACTTCACTCTGGACAGGTTTACCAGAACTATTCTCTCTCAAAGAAACAGTCCTTATAAACCTGTTGACAGTAAATCTAGGTCACTGGTTTCACACTTTCTTTGCTTGTTCATCCTTTGATATGCAGAAATGTTTTCTCATTACTCTGCATTAAAGGTCATAGCTCAAACCTGCTATGAATTCAGCCAAGAGAGTTAAAGAGTCACTGAATGCGTCACAAAATGTGGGCATCAGCAGCTATGGAGATACCACTTTAAGAACTGTGTTGTGCATGTTGAGAAAAGACTCCTTTTCATTAACAAACATCTAGCAAACCTTTCTCTTTATCTCTTCTGCTCTCTGCCACAGTAAATAAAACAATGTAAAAACAGCAGCAGTGTGTGATTCAGTTATATGTCAAGATGAAATAGACGTTATCTGGATAAACTCTTGTTACGTAAGTAGGTGCATAGCCCACTGTAGCTCTACACCACAAGGTAAATGAAAGAATGTAAACACAATTAGTGTGGGGAGTATAATTAAAGCACCATCTGGCCTGACAATGTACTACATAACAACAGTGCTGCAGTGGTAGTATGTGTGAAATCCAGTGTCCATGTAGATGTCTGTGGCAGGACTGCCATTAAGCCCTTGCTTTGAGAATAAATCCAGTGATAAGACCAGTTCTGGGGAGTTCAAACAGAATTTTTTAGAGGCCCGAAGAGGTAAAAGTAAAATCAAACATCAAAAGAAAGTGGCAGATCAAACCAGCTTGGACGGCTAAAAGTTGAAAGCTGCAAAGGCTCAAGACCTTTGTCGGTGTCCGACACCTGGATTGAAAATAACTAAGAGGTTTTGTGACTATCGGACAGACGCTCATTCATTTCCAACCAAATCTATGCCGGGCCCCGCTCTTGTTTAGCAACGCCGTCAACTCCTATTGGTCAATTGCAGAACATTTTGGGGACATGTTTTAAAAGTCTAATTAAAATTTAGACCAGTTTGGTGATGTTTGGAACCACTGTCATGGATTTATGACCTCATTTGTGCCAGGCAAATGTTAACTGGAACTGGTGGTGCCCTTTATCGAAGGATTTCTAAATAATTTTGCACACATGGTTTAACATTGTTATGAAACATATCCTGTGAGTTCTAAAATGATTGGACCAACAATTCCTGATTTATAGTATGATTTTGCATTTGTAGCACCCCCTAGTGGTTGATCTGAATGAAAATTTCAGGGTATGCTTCAGGTAATTCTGTGGACATTTCCTGCAAGGTTCCTGGTGATGACCTTAAGGTTATGGAGTTAGGTCTAGTTACGTGTTGAGCTTTGCCCATTTCAAGTTCACTGACCAACATAGGCCCGTTTCCACCGCAGGAACTTCGGGGTAATTTTACAGGGCCGGGGCCGTTGGTGCGTGTCTCCACCGCAGGAACCACCCCCGAAGGACAGAGTTCCAGAACTTTTACAGGGGCTAAACAAGTCCCTGCCTCGGAGTAGGTACTCAGAACAACCCTGGCTGGGCTTGGGGTTTACTTGGTGCTGATTGGATATACTCAAGGCGGGATGTGACATCAACAGAAAGCGACAAAATAGCTGGCATTTTTAAAACTCAGCAGACAAGGGTTAGCTCGTTCATAGCTATGTCTGCTTTCTTCTTCTTACTTCTGCTTCTTCTTCTTTGTTGTTGTTCTTCTTTGTTTGTTTCTTTGCAGCGTCGCCCCGGTCAAAATGGTTGCGCAACGATTACGTCACATCCAGAGCCCGGTAACTTTACAGGACCCTTCCTCCTACTCCGCCGCACAGTGGAGACATGGCGGTTGAGAGGGCCGAGCGAGAGGACGCTCCTGTAAAGTTCCTGCCCCCCAAATAGTACCAGGAACTTCTTCAGTGGAAAGGGGCCTTATCTTCAGAAAGTAATGAGACATCAACAAGCTTTTGATACCTTAAATAAGCTTGGTCCAATAATGATGGTACAAATCAGACCAATGGTTTAGGAGGAGATGTCTAAAATGTGTTTTTCCAACCTGGTAAACTCCAAAGTCATTGAAATCCAACGCTTGTGCAGTGAGTGAGTGTGTCAGACACTGACAAAAAAGGCCGTCCTTTAATGTCGACATGATACATGGCCGGTCGCTTGACGGCATCAGGGGTAAACGAGGTGGGACAAGAACGCAAGTCAAGGCAGCGAAAGTCCGAGTTGTTGGATGGTTCCAACCAACACAGACTTTCACCTGAGACAGCGGTGTTTGTGTCCTGAAAGATTATAACGCCATGTGTGTTTGTTGTTGGAGGGAAAAAAACATGAATTCACGTTGTTGTACTGATGTAGTGCGACTGTATGTAATCGTTAAATTTCCTGTGAAAATTGAAGTGTGTTTTGAAGACACGTTGTCCTAGAAAATCAACAACCAACACACCCAGGATACCTTTCACGTCGTATGTGGATGTGGAAATCCATGACCAAATGTTGATATGTGGCGAGGTCGGAGTGAGAAGGTGTTGGCTTTTCCAAAAACTAAAAATGGTAAAAAATCTAGTCTGGGTGGACACTGGTGGTTCTTGAGGTACATTCGAAGAGTGAGTATAAATGGATGTCTGTACCACGTTTCAAGTAAATTCCTTGGGCAGCACTTGGTCACAGCTTCAAGTTACTGGTGACAATTTCATGCCTCAACGAGGTATCATCTCACGAGAATTTGTGAAAACAGTTCCGAAGAAAAATAATAAACCAGCACCAAAACAAAAGGGTTTCTTATTTGAACCACTAAATAAAAAAAAATCAGATTCATATTGGCGCCCTTTTGTGGGGTCGTGATGCCCACGTTGGGGAAAACTAAACCAGGGCACTGGTTTTTAAAGAGTGGTTGTTTTGAGGGAAACAAACAAGTGTCCATTTACCTCCATTGTATTGGTGCGATAGCTGAAATCAATGATAGTTTACAGTATCTCAAAACCTCAGCACATATTGATCTGCATGACCGGACTCCATTAGAAAAACACAAGAAAATATGTTTCTTGTAATTTGGGTGAACTGATGCTGCATGATTTATACAGGTAGCGCTTTGTTTTGAGTCAACACCCCTGCACTGATACAGGCACTAAACCAATGGAGCAATCAAAACAACAATGAGTTCACTATGGTGGAGGAGAGTCTATGAAGCATTTCTATTCTGGAATATTCTTATTGCCATCTACGATTAAAGCAGCTACATACTGACACACACACAGAAGACACTACAGAGACAAAAATCAGATTCATAACAAAAAGCCTTCACTGTTACTTTTACTGTTCTCAGTTCAACACCAATGCAACAAAGTCCATGCTTCATGTACAGTCAGTGGGAGCAGGTTACACTAAGTGCACACACTTGTACAACAGTAATGCATTATTGATGCAGCACAGAGCAAACTGCTGCTGAATGTCTACACTGTAAAATGTAATCAAGTAACTGGCTGCACTGCGAGACCATCAGTGGATTATCATTGTGTATCATTGTTACTGTGCAAATGATCCTCCTTTATTGCTTATCAGTGCACTTTGTGTAATAAGCTGCCAGGAGAACAGAGAGCATGCCGACAGTAGGTGAGACCATGGAGACAGAGGGAGGAGGGAAAGAGCAACACAAAGTGGGTTCATCGTTGTCACACAACAAATGTAAATGAACATTTTGGACCAAAAACACAAACAAGAAACAAGCACATAAACAAACAAACACACAGAAACGTGGAATCAATGTGACATTTTGACAGACTGATGGTGTCTCGTGAACACTGACCTCGCTGTTGATGTCAGCTCCAGCGTCGAGCAGCATCTGAACCATGGCCTCATCGCCGCGGACGCAGGCGTACATTAGAGGGGTCATTCCCTGTGGGTGGAGAGGAGGAGGGTTACAGGGTTCAGGCTCAGGAAAGGTAATGAACTGTATTTCTCTCAGGAGATTGTTTTCAGCCAACCGCAAACTTAATCTGCTTCTTATTTCCAAATGGTAAACACAACAGCAGCTCTTTGGATAAACAGAACAGTGTCAACAGCACAGTGGTGGCATCAAATTATGATTCCAGGGTCTCTGGTTCTAAACCAAAGATGTGAATTCCCATACTCCACTTGCATAGATAGACAGATTGTAGCATTTCACTATTATGCGGCCTTTTTGGGGGATTGCTGTAGCCTGTAATGCCTGATTTAACGGCAGCTTTTCTAAAAAATTGCAATGCATGTTGCATGTTTCTAGGTGTTATTTTCTGATGACATTGTGAGCAAGTGAAAATTGTAAAAACAGTTGCACTGCTCTCTGAAATGTGAAGCAACAGCCAGGTGCCAAGTGTGCTAGGTCTGGCACTGCCCTGATAGCATGAGATAACACAGCTGCGGTGGCTAACATCCAACACCAAACTGCTAAACAGTCCAAACAATCTCACACCAACACTTAATTGTCTCATCTCTGTCGTTAAACCCGTCAATAACCGTTGGGTACCATTAGCTTTGTGATGCTAACAGTTAGCCCTATCACTGTATGTAAGTCCCTGGTACAGAGCTCACACTCCCGCAGCAGTAGTCTCCACAATGAAATCAGATTTACCTTTTTTAAATAGTCAAACTTGTGGTTAAGTTGTGGTGATTGGAGAGCAGAATTCATGGGGTTTGGCTGAATTTGCATTCATTTTTCATCGAAACATCCTGGAGTGGCTGCTTTGTTTAAGAATTACTGATCCTACAAAAGGCTCAATTATTGTATGAATATGATAACTATCTTATCTTTGGACAAATTACTGTCCAGATTTCACCAAACTAAAGTTAAATAAGTGTTTCTATTGCATTTCGAGACTTCAAACCAAATTCCCACAGATGTTCTCTCAGTGAGGGATGATGTTTGCTTTTTGTATGTTCATTAACAAATGACTTGATTGGAGCGCTGTTCTGTTTATAATTTGCTGTTGATCTGTTCCTTGAGTATTCAACGCCTAATTAAGTGCACTCGCCTGCTGGAGTTGAGCATCTTGATTCATTACCATAACTTACAAACACCAAACATGATTCTTTGGTCATTTCCCTTAACTATGCCGTGAAAAATGTGGATTTCAGCGCCATCAGCAAAGCCCTTAAGAGGCAATTAGCAGTTCTATAAGGAGCTCGCCAACAGCTGTGCTCGTTAGTCGTATAGGACATCAACATAGGAATCAGTTAGTGTCCAAGTCTTTCTTTAGGTAATGTTCTTTAAATTGCCATTTCGTCATCAGGAACCTTTTGAAACACCATATGTTCATGCTGAGAGTTCACGGCTGGGACTAATCAGCCCCATGATGAAAGATTGCTTTAAAATACACCCAGTATTCACATGCAACATACAACTAGGTGCCTATTTCCTCCTCATCAGGCATTTCCAGCAGTTTCTTTAAGAGTCTAATTTTCCAGACATAATCATAACTGCCTCAAAATAACTGTGTCTCTCCAACGAGAGCGACAGCAGGTGGGCTGTGAAACTCCTAACATAACATCTTATATATCTCTACATGTCACCATACGCACAGAGCGCTCTCTTGAGCCTGACAAGCCCACACACATTATGCTCCGAGCCGCAGGGTGAAGCCTCATCTGAGTGTTATTGCAGGGAGAAAAGTAACAAAAGAAGTTAATATTAAAAGCAGGCCGAGTTCTTCCCATTTATCGGACTATCCAGCCTAAAACAAAGCATGCATTACAGTGGGCGAGCTTCCATAAAACAGCCTTCAATCATATGTCCGATCTGGGCCATTATGTTCAACACAGGCCTTTTACGACTCGCTCATAACACACCAGAGTACTTTATGTTGAAAATTGATATCCCTTTGTGGTGATTCATTCTTAAATATTTCCTGGACACCAATCTACTTAATCAGCAGACGGCTAAAGAGCGATAGACGGCTGATGATCATCGTGATGAGTTCAAATGCCTCTAAGCCGCGATGACAGCCCACAGCTTTTACTTTATTGCTCCTGAAACGCTGTCTGGTCCCCTGCACCATTTAGCCAGTTTACAAGTGAATAAAAAGCGTGTGTGTCACCATGGCTTGTTATTTATGTGAGAAGAGAGGTGGGAAAGTGTCAGTCAATACAATTTCTTACATTCATAAGGACCTGTAAATACTGATTCAGGTCTGTTCTGTCTGTCAATCAATTTTATTTGTCACATGAAATCATATAGGGTCTAATCTCAGTGACATGTAATACTGATATTATACCCTATATGATTTTAATTTGGTATCAATCAACCTGCCAGGAGCTGTGGATAACATCAAACCTGTATGTTTTCTAAAAATATAGAGTTATGTCAGAAACAACTAGAATTACTGCCTTGGGGTTGTATGCCTCAGCGAATCGCTGAAGTTGCACTTACAGTTTCCATCCATGTCCGTGAAAACACAGATGCTTCACACACATTTTCCCCCCGACAGCACAGAAGATCTATACAATCAGCAGTTTAATATCAGTGTCACCACTTCAGTATCTGAACAAACGTCTCTTCATCTGGCCTTTGATATGATGTTTAGTAATGGCCAGAAAAGAGTTTTATGCTAAATGTTATGATGCCACAGTGAAAGTGACCTTTGACCTTTTGAAAATATAATGTCATCACCCCATAATGTTATCATGTTGCACATTTGTGTAAAAATTTTGTCATAATTAGCGCATGAATTCTTGAATTGTGGCCAAAAACACATTTTGTGAGGTCACAGTGACCTTGACCTTTGACCACGCCAAAGCTGATCATTTCATCGTTGAGTCCAAGTGGACATTTGTGCCAAATTTGAAGAAAGTCCCTCAAGGTGTTTGTGAGCTATTGTGTTCACAAGAATAAGATTGATTCAAGGTCACAGTGACCTTGAGATCTGACCACCAAAATTGAATCAATTCATCGTTGAGTCCAAGTGGACATTTGTGCCAAATTTGAAGAAATTCCCTCAAGGTGTTTGTGAGCTATTGCGTTCACAAGAATGAGACTGATTCAAGGTCACAGTGACCTTGAGATCTGACCACCAAAATCGAATCAGTTCATCGTTGAGTCCAAGTGGACATTTGCGCCAAATTTGAAGAAATTCCCTCAAGGTGTTTGTGAGCTATTGTGTTCACAAGAATAAGATTGATTCAAGGTCACAGTGACCTTGAGATCTGACTACCAAAATCGAATCAGTTCATCGTTCAGTGAATGTTTGTGGCAAATCTGAAAAAACTCCTTCAAATTTTTCTTGAGATATTGCACTCACAAAAATGAGACAAAAAAAGGTCACAGTGACCTTGACCTTTGACCATATCAAATCGAATCATTTCATCCTTGTTTCATCATTTGTTAGCGAGACATTGCTGTGTTTCCCGCAGCTTTTTAGCAACCACCATGGATCTTTTTTAGCAGCCTGTTGCTGTGTTTCTATAGGGGAAAATGCCATGAAAAGCTACTGTGTCTGACTGAGACACTGCAGCATTTTTAGCGGGGGCTGTACCACCAAAATCAGGTATTTTAAGTTAAAACATGACATTTCCTTAATCATTAGTGGTTTCCCAGAGTTGAAAGGTAAGGTTTCAATATATCTGCTACATAATAATGTACAAATGAACATATATGTGCCTAACATTTATTCTGGCGATCAGGTTGAAAAAGGGGGCTTTGAACAAACATGAATCCTGCCAAAAGCTTCTGAAATGAACTTAACCAGGCACAGCCTTCTGACCACGGAAAATCAGATTCCTCTATTAGGTTCCACTTAGCAGCAAGGAATAACCGATATTTCCATTGACTGGAGAAGGTAAAGAATCCCAAAGGACATTAACACCTAAATGCAGTAAGACAGAGAAATCGACCTGATGGTCAAACACATCAGAGCTCAGTCCTGGAACATTGTTGCAGCATCTTGTAGAGACAGACCATTAGATCACTCCTTTATTTTTAATTCTTATGGACACATAGTAGAGGTGTAACGCACAGCTACTATCAGTCTCTGTGTATATCACAAAAATTCATATTAGTATTTATAACTGCAAGTTGTTAGACACTGTCGAGACAGGTTTACATATTTCAGTTACATATAAAATTTCCATACGATTGAGTAAAGTTATTCTAGCATAAACCAAAAAAATGACCATTTATATGATAAAATCAAAACTGAGATGAATATGGAACTGATTAACATCAATATATTAGAATTTCTTAACGGTAATGTTCTAACCTTTATTACAGTAAATTAGGTCAATTCTATGAGTTATACTTACTAAATTCTCATTGTGTATTCATCTCATGTTTTATTCTATTTAAATACATAAATGATCCTTTTTGGTCTTATGCAAGAATTACTTGACTCCATTGGATGGAAATTCTATATTTAACTGATAAATGTAAGCCTATTTTAATAATTGATTAATTGTGAGTAATTTTTCATGCAAAATTGTCAACAAATGCTTTGCCCCGGCTTCTTAGTTGTGAGGATTCGCTACTTTTATCGTCTGAGGGCCCTGACATACCAATGGCTGACTGACCATCGGTCAATGTTCGGCCGTTGGTGAGTGTCTGTCACTCTAGTTTTTGCAGTTTGTCCCGCACTGTTGACACTAGTCAGCGTTTTTTCGGCTGATTCAGCAAGTTGAATCAGCGCTGGAGCTGGTGGAGCCCTTCCGTGTATGAAATTAGGGATGCAGGATAATATTGGCACGTCATCAGTATCAGCCGATATTGGCTTTAAAATTAACTATCAGATCGGCCAACATATTTTCTCTTATTTGCACAATGAATGAATATTACATACACTGGAAAGCATTGTATTCCATGTCTCCATCTGCTGGTGGGCCGTTATGATAAGAGTATTCATGCATAATATGATGTTAATTCAACTACAGAGGAGACTTCATGATCACCAAAATTAGGTGGGGGAAAAAGGACATATCGGGTATCAGCGAAATAAGTTGTTATATATCGGTATATAGGCAGAAAATCCAGTATCGTGCATCCCTAAATGAAATCACTCTGATTGGAAATTCAGCTTCTTGCAAGAGAGGAAAAAAACGGAAGTTAGGAAAGTAAACGGCTGAAGTCAAGAGAAGTGATATTGAAACCAAGTGGTATCATTAGGTAAGATTATTTTTTAGCTATTGAGCTCTTTGGCAGAAAGAATTTGTTATAGTTTGTTATTGTTTGCTGGCACACAGTAAATATGCTCTGCTCTTCCAACATCAGGTTGTCTTTTTAATGTGCTAACTAGCTAACTAGCGTCTTGAATCCGTCCTATTACTCTACCGGTTTCTTATTTGAATGACAAATAGAGACTACCGCCACCTGCTGGTGTGGAGAGTTATTTCCTCTTACTTAGGCACAGAACATACATGCTAGTTGGCTGCTGGCTTTAGCTTTTGCTGTGTGTTCAAGTGCAACTTTTGGCTGTGACACAGACGACATGAGGCGACGCAACAGTTGACCTTCATTGGCACGAGTTCTCTGACGTTGGTTTGGTGTGTCTGGGCTTTTATGTGGTAATAAACAGACAAAAAGACTATCTTTAGGTTTTGGGATGTGGATCAGGTAAAACAAGCAATTTGATAACATCCTCTTTGGCTTCAGAAAACCTGTCAAGAAAAACTGTTAATAAGAACATAATCCTCAGATTACTTGATAATGAAAATAATCATTAGTTGCAGCCCTGTTACGAGCCAAGATCTGAAGTTATAAGGAGTGTGTGTGTGTTTCAGTTTGGCTGTTATAACTGAGGAGAAGTCATGCAAGGTGACTAACATTACAGCAAATATTCAGATGTATTTATAATGTATTTATATTCCGACAAACATTCTTTGTACACACACACACACACACACACACACACACACACAGACACAAAGCATCCAACACTTTGTTGTAAATAATGTGAACTCTGAAAAGTTGTATCACGCCATAAGAATTCAGCACAGTGCGTGACTCATCGGCAGCAGCCTGTGCCCAGCATGTGTGTGTAAACTGGGACGGACTGCCAGGTAATACTTGTTAGAAATTCATTGTGTTTAACTCTCCACTATCCCTGTGTAGGTGTGTGATGTTGGTGCCATGTGTGCATGTAGGAGTGCGTGTCAACTGCCGGACCTGTTCGCTCATGCTGTTGATGCCATCGGGCCCCAGCAGGTTCACGGCCTGCTTGACCAGGTCCGTCCGTCCGCAGTTGAGCATCCTGAAGCCCAGGTCCTGCAGAAACTTGGCCTCTGTGGAGGCGGCATCCAGCTTCCTGGTGGCACAGAAACAATCCTCCGCTCTGCAGATGGAAACAGCAAATCCATTACTGTGATTAAGTGGGAGCTTATCTCAGGAATGGATTTTGAGATCTGTGGATAAACAGCTCCATTTCACACAGAGAGAGAAACAGAAAATGACTGCTACTCTGCAACTTAAACTCTCAGCATTATAAAATCAACTGCGACTTTATAAGTTTATTTCAAGCATTGAGCTGTTTGCATTCAAAGTCAATCCACTTTGCATTCATCATTCTCCGTTGCTTGCATGTGGTTCTCTACTTCCGTCCTTTCCTAAAGTAGCTTTTCTCCAGGTAAAGCTTTTGCTGTGACTCATTATTACTCATTCATGACTCCCGTAAAGCCTCTTAATCCAAGCTGCGAGCAGCTGCCACAGCTGATGTTTCCACGGGGTCACGGAGGAGCCGTTTCATGATGTTTGTCAAATGTTATGTGACGATTATACCTGACATGTGTAAAGAGATGTTAATTGGCAATTCACACCTCTCAGTGTTTCATTAATTATTTCACTGCACGTATTTGAGATGTGATGCGAATTTTAACCCACTGACACCGACACAACATTGCTGACTGAGCCGCCATGTGACAAATATGGAGCATGGCTACGTGACTGCTGGGGTGTGTTTGTGCATGAGTGAAGGGGAAGGCGGGGAGAGGAGGAAACAGGGGAGAGAGAAATATGCAGAGAGAAGATTTATCCCCAAGTCACGAAGCCAGCAGATGGGTTACTCAAAGAGAAACTTCATTTAGGAACTGCCAAATCTCATGAACAAACTTTTTAAGCCAGGAGTTGGGGAGCAACTAGTTACACGTGACGGCGTTACATCAATAAATTACAAAATAAATGTAACTGTGATCTTGACAGGCACTGAGAACAAAAATATGAAATTTCACTACAGTTATTAATCAAAGTGTCGGTGATTACAACATCCGAATATTTTCTTTTTGGTAAAAGACTTCTATGTAGAATATAATGTTAATTCATTTGATGTCTTCCTTCCCAGCACTGCCTTTAAGTTAGACACTGTAGTTTAACAGGACTAAGAGTCTACATCCAAACTAGCAGCTCTGTGAAGCTGTACTTAAAGAAACAGTGTGTCAGATTTAGGGGGATTTAGTGGCATTTAGTGGTGAGGACAGCAGATTGTAACCAGCTGAAACTTCTCTCAGTTAAGATTCCTTCAGTGTTCATTGTTCAGGAGGATTTTACCAGAAGCTGAATTATCCACAGCGGTCTCTTCTTGTCGAAAACAAACGGACCAGGTGATTTAAACAATTGAAAACACTGAATAAAACAGTTTAATGTTACAAATCAGTGTTTCTTCGATGCTGTTTGGCATTTCAGAGATGCTATAGTGTGCTCACCCTTTTTCTCTGATAACTTAATGTATGCTTGTCTTTTTTCTGATCCAGATGTTCAGGAGGTGTTTACTGTGAGCTGAAATATCTGCAGAGGTCTCCTCCTCTCAAAAACAAACAGATCCGGTGATTTGAAGCGATAAAAACACTGAATAAAGCAGTATAACATTTAAAAAATCAGTGTTTCTGCTACGCTGTTTGGCATGTCAGAGACTGGCAGCATGCCCACCACATACTCATCTGTGCTCATCTTTTGTCTCTGATAACTTGAGTTCAGGAGGTTTTTACTGGCAGCCAAATTATTATTATTTACAGAGGTCTCTTTCTCTCCAAAACAAACAGACTTGGTGATCAGCATGCTACCATGCTCACAATGAAAATAATAACATAATAATAACATAGGCTGCCTGCATCCAGGTGCTGCCTCCATGTCAAAAAATAGACCACCAAGAAGAATGGCGGTGCGCTATGATCCACCTCACACACAAATTGGCAATTTCATTCATCTCACAGACTGATTTAGCGTAGCACGTGCAACATGTAGACCGATGTCACACTGTAGACTAATGAAAAGTCAGATTGTCTCTCTGAGTGTTGATTACAAAACTGTGGGTGAGTGAGAGAGGAGAGATGAACACTGGTATGCATTACGTAACGCAACTCGACCCCATATCGATATAAACTGTGCTGTCTAAATTTATATCTTGCCTGAAAATATATCACAATATCATACATAGTCATTATATTGCCCAACCCTACTAACAGATGTATTTTTTATCACCATAATTTAGTGTGTTAGCATGCTATCATTAGCTAATTAGCACTGAACACAAAGTGCAGCTGAGGCTGATGGGAACGTCATTGGTTTTCCAGATATTTGATAAAGTAGTGGACAAATTGAAATTGTGACCTGATGATGGCGTTATTTAAAAAGTTAAAGGATCACCAAAGAGATTACAACTCATCCTGAGGGGAACATGGATGAGTGTAGCAACTGTCATGGCAACCTATCCAATAGTAGTCGAGATATTTCACTTAAAACCCCAAATGTCAGCCTGCTGTTTTTAATTATATATGAAAAATATTTCAGTCATGGACCAATGTAGACTGGCCGACTGACCTACAATGCAATCCCTAAACACAGCTAGCATGGCTAAAATTAAATCTAGCCCAATTCTTGCTTACAACACTTTAATAAATGGATCTTAATGGACTTTGCTGACCAAACCACTAACACCAAACAACTGAAAATACAGTGTCAAGCTGAATGGTAGCGCTATAACACTTTGACCTGTCACAGCAGGAAAGCACGGGTCAAACTAAGAACTCTGAGATTGGCATGTCAGCATGTCCTCAATGAGACAGACTTATTGCAACATGTCCTGCTATTATACTGATATGGGGGCTGATCTCAATCATACCAGGACATGGCAATTCTCACCAATCCTCACCAACCACAACATAGAAAAAAAGAGCAATATACAACATTTATGAACCTTTTTGTCTGCCGACTCTTTGTCCCTGTTATTCTGACAGTGTGGATATCTGGCTTTTGTTACATGTGTGTTATAATTAGTTCCAGTCCAACAGATGTCTTTATAGATTTATAGGACCACACTCTTTATGGAGCATTTATAGAGGCTTTGAACAGATGTGTAAATACTGTGGCCGGGGCTTTTGTACGCCATGAGAGATTTCTGGGTTGAGCTACCGAGCTTATGGGCATAAGTTTATGATGATTAAACACTTCCAGAAGTACGATGGACGCACTCCTTTTTCACAAACTGAGGTTTAACTGAACCGGTGAGATTATTTCTGCCTCAAGAGCAGCCTGCTTGTTGCAGTAAAACCTTGTTATAAGTGTCATCTCCTTACTTTATTTGCCGTGGTTCACAGTCCACGCCGGGCAGCAGCAGCCTGGCGGCCTGCCTCACGTCATCGCTGTCCACAGAGAAGCTTCGCCGATGCTCAGTGTGGGCGACCGCCACTCGGATCCACTCCATCAGCGGAGGCAGTACCAGGAACGGCCTGCAGGGGAAAACAAAGGTTTGTTTTGCTCACATCAGATGTGCAAATCAAATCAGATTAGTTGGAAGTTAAAAGAATGAATCAGAAAATGGGATTCTCCACAAGCAAAAGGATAGAAATAATATCTTACTAATGTAATATTTAAACCTTTTAAGTACAAGAGGATTTCATGAAATGAAAAGAATGACCTTGAAGGCCCTGAAAGCTTATTATTTTTATCAGTTCTTAGCATGACTGATGGGATCCCACATAAACACACTATTTTCTACCAAAGTTAGAACAGTCTGGGTTATTTCACATGAGAGATTTCTTTTTTCCTCTGCGCTCGTTTTGCTGGTTTGAAGTAGGAGGGACTCCTTTGGGAAAAAGGAGACATATCTCCATGCACCAGTCAGGATTTAACAGCATTTAAATCAGAATCTGATGACAGTCGGTGAGGTTGTTTGGTCACTGTCAATCAAATCTGATCAAACCACACCTACACAGTCCTGGTGACGAAGATAAGCTGAGTTTCTGAGGTATTACTCTTGAGCAAGTGCTACCTTAAGATGTTTCTTTTTTACCTTGACTGTCGCCATGAACTGTTCAGGGGTTGTTACTTACTAAATTTAGGCTTCTATGAGCAAGTGCAAGCAGGAGACCATTATAAAACATGAAAAGGTTTACTATATTAAAGTAAACAAAAATGAAATAATATCCATTCATCCATCCATTTTCAAGGGCCGGGTCTTGGGGCAGCAGGCCGTGCAAAGCACCCCAGATGCCCCTCTCCCCAGCAACACTTTCCAGCTCCTCCTGGGGGAGCCCAGGGCATTCCCAGGCCAGATGAGATATGTAATCCCTCCAGCATGTTCTGGGTCTGCCCCGAGGCCCCCTACCAGTGGGACCCAGCTGGAGATGTTTCCTATTAGACATTTGTGTGAAATGTTATCATTATAAGCATATGAATTCCTTAGTTATGGCAAACATGTTTCGTGAGGTCACAGTGACTTTGACCTTTGACCACCATATTCTAATCAGTTAATTCTTGAGTCCCAGTGGACATTTGTGCCAAATTTGGAGAAATTCCAAGGCATTCTTGAGATATCACATTCACCAGAATGACACGTATGCAAGGTTGCAGTGAAATTTACCTTTTACCACCAGAATCTAATCAGTTCATTCTTGAGTGCAAGTGGACGTTTGTGTCAAATTTGAGGAACCTGCTTTAAGACTTTCGTGTTCATGAATAAGACAGACAGGTGTTCTTGAGATATTGCATTCATGAGAATGAGACAGATACAAGGTTACAGTGACCTTGACCTTTGACCACCAACAATCTATTCTGTTCATTGCTAACTCCAAGTGGACCTTTGTGCCAAATTTGAAAAAATTTCCTCATGGTGTTCTTGGGATACTGCATTCACATGAATGAGATGGATGCAAGGTCATGGTGATCTTGACCTTAGACCTATGACTACCAAAAACGAATCAATTCATCCTTAAGTCAAGTGGACATTTGTGCCAAGTTTGAAGGAATTCTTTGAAGGCGTTCTTGAGATATCAAGTTCACGAGAACCTGAAAACAAAATGCCTGGCTACAGCTAGCGCCAGCATGGAGGAATAAAAACACCAGTCCCTCCCCAGTGCTTGAAAATTATTTGACACCCCTCATAAATTACAATTCACAAATGTAGAAACACAGACTGGCACAGGCCCCATCAACGTATAGTATCATGATTAATGTCACCTCTGTGTGCCAGAATGAATTAATACCACCTAATCCTTTAAAACACACCGCTGCTCTATTCACCTTTGAAATGAAATCACTTAATAGAGACTCTGGTCCAACACTGATAACACACAAACTTTCTAATTAAAGATGCCCTCACAGATAACTGAAAAGGCAGATACACCAAATCAATATTCATAATTTATGAGTCAGATGGTCCAGAACAGAAAGAGATCTTGATGCTGCAACCTCCCTAAACGCTGTTATTACCTTCTTTAATCAAAATCAGTAATGGGTCTTGCCTGGCTGACATGTTCATATTTCATCATTTATTTCCAGGGTGTGTGTGTGTGTGTGTGTGTGTGTGTTTAGTCTCTAATCACATAACCTGTAAATCACCTAATCTCTCTTGCTCTCATACACACAAACACAGTTTAATGTTGTTCCTTCTGTTATTTATCTTCTCCCCTCCACAGTGCAACAACAGCAAAATTCAGGTCAGTCATTCATCAGACATTTAACCCCTTTACATCACTTCACAAGTAAAATGAGCTGTTTTCCTAACAAAAAAGAAACACTTGTATGATTCTCCAACTCCTTGTTTTCTTAAAAAACAAAACATTAAAGAAATGATTTGAAGGTAATAAAATTATTCACTTCCTTGCTGAACGATATGCATACATTGATGAGAAGCGTTAAGCTGCAGAGCTCCAGGCTCAGGTCCACCTACTCCTTTAGACTCTTGCTGTCTCAAATCGCGTACTTCTGTACTTACACTTAATATTTTGAGTGCATAAGTGCGTTCACACTGAGAAGTATGGAAAATGCAGTGCACTATGAGTACCCAGATGGTGCACTCAAAACGGTCAAGAAGTTGAGTGTGGCACTATGGACACTTCGTCCTCAATACGCCAATGAGTACATAGTGCACATAGTATACTACATGGAAGTGTACTGATGGAAGTATGTGATTTGAGACACAGCATCTGTCTCTGAACTTGGAGAAGGAAGTCTGAAATTGTGTTCACTAGAGACGATCCTCAGATCACGAGAACATGCTTTCATTTGTTTGAATAAGCCACACACCCTCCACCAATAACACCAAGCTAAAAATTACAACCTAATATTTCGATATAACTTATGAAGTTAGGTAATGTTACATTAAGCAGCAAATAACTTGTACTAACTTCCGAGTTTGCTAATGTTAGCTAGCTATGCTAATGTAGTTAGCAAACTAACATTAGGGTTTGCTGAAATGCCATTAGTTTGCTAAAAACGTTAGCATAGCTAGCTAACGTAATAACATACTACACAAAATAATACATGGGTACCTACATGCTAATGATAAGGATCACGGTAAGCAGATGTGATTTTCCATCTTAACACACATGATAACACGTTAACAACTAGGGCTGCAACAGTATGACATTTCCATGGTATATTAACCATCTCAGACTATATCGTGGTTTCACAGTATCATGGTAATTTTAGAATTTACATTAGCAGTCAGAATGACCCTTAAAGGAATGAAAACTGAGGGGTTATTGTTGGTTAAACAAACGTTTAATTACTGTAACTGAAACTTTAAACCATTTTGTTTATGGATGTATATGTAAAAAGTCTCCCCTTAGAAACTAACTACAATAAAAGGGAGATTTGTATTTTTTTTTTTAAGCAAATGTACTGGGTATGATAACTGTCAATATATCACGGTATACCTTGAAACCGGTATATCGCTGCAACCCTATTAACTGCTCAATTTTGAGCTACAAGCCTCTTTTAGCATTCTTAACTACTGTTATCACTGTTAGCTCTGTTGGCACCATGGTGCTAACATAGAAAACAAGGCTAGAGGGGCTCTGCGGCTCACTAGCCATGTTTCCATCAGCCTGTCTAGATGCGCATCTAGAAGTATCGCATCGGAAAATTATGATGGAAACGCCAAAATTCGAATTAAAATCCCCTGATTCGCACAAACTAATATACGCTCGCTTTAATGTTGATTCGCAAAACGGGGGATGGAAACAGTTATGTTCGAATTAAGTCTGACGTAGCGCACCTCTCTCCATGGTGATATCCACACTCCGGGTCGGGAAGGCGGTAACGCATTTACAAGCTGGTTGCCAACCGCCAGAAAACGTACAAGAAGAATGCGAGACTTGTTTTGTTTCCGGTTCTGCGTAAAACTCGTGCGAGTTCATAGTTTTCACTAAAGTCCATACATTTAATGGAAACACAGGATTTGTATTTCTTTTAATGCGCATTTCCCAATGATTTGAATCACTTTTAGTTGGAAACATAGCTAATGAAGCCTGTAACTCACCAGGGCTAACTGGGGCAAGAGTGGAGAGTGGGTACACCCAGATATTTGGGATGACCATCTCGTTTGGGCGATGTTAATAGACCAGTTTGAAAAGTTTTCATGTTTTTATAACAGAACAAACCTGTGACTGTTTTTTAAAATACAAAGACATTGAATGTTCCCAGAAAAACTGCCAAAACTCTGGGGAAAATTGTGACTATTCTATCATAAAAATGACATTACTCTTTGAAAGTAAAGCGCTTTTTGAGCGTGTTGTTTGTGTTCTCTGACATCAGTTCAGTTACATTGACTCCAAGTCACAATGTGGACACTTGCACAACCGAGAGGAAAAATCAAACCTACAAAGAAAAATAGAACAACTGGTCATATGCCCTGACCCAGTTCATCTGTCTCTTACCAAAATAACACCAGTAAGAAGGATTGTGAAACCATTGTATATGTCCAAGAGGGCCTGATTATCTAAGCTAAAGCTAATGCATACTTCATTTTGCCTTTAGTACACAAAACTAGGATGAACATATTTATTCAAACACTCCATGACAAGCTGTGTTGTCCCATAATTTTAAGATACATGTTAATACAGTAATATTTAAACAGCTAACACGGTGTTGTGGTCATGTATTAATTATCTTACGTTAGCTAAAATTCCCCTACATCACACCCTGGAGTTATTACATGTGCTTTCATAGTGTTAATAAAATACAACATAAATAAACAAGGAAAGCTGTAATTCAGTCTTGGTCTTTTTTTTTTTATAGAAGCTTGTTTGGCTGTTTAGGTCTTACTTTATTACACACTATAAGGAATTAATTACTGTATATTTTTTAATTACTATATATATTTTATCTATCACACACTTATTAATACATTAACTGTCTCATCAGCTGTGATTTTATTTCATTTGGCCACAGTTCATTATAAAATATGGCGTATCACAAAACGTAAATGACAAAGTTTATTGTTTTCCTGGGCTTGATGGAGTTCATAGATCTAAATTACGGCTATGAGTCCATCCGCTGGCTGTGTGCCTTCAGTGAATCCTCCTCATTCATAATAATCACCCTCTCAGGCTCATAAAAATGGTTCTTTTCTCTCTTCCACATTAGCGAAGTAATGACAAACACAACAGCCTGGGTATATGTGGCATATATGCAGGCTATTTGCAGTTCACTGGTTAAGGGGACACACTTGACAAACCCCTTTCACAAGGTTCTCATTAAGCAGATATTAAGCTTCATTTTTTTCCATTTGTACTTAGCCATAAGGACTATGCCCTTTTTACGAACTCAACTATTCAGGATTGCACCAAATGTAAGAAACATTAATTATGGTAGAGTCAGGAATAATTCTGACTCACCAGATTTCAGTTTTTGGTACAAAGACAGATTTTCCTTTAAGGCTTTTTTAATCATGAAGCAGTCTCTGACGCACATCTGAAAACCTTAAATCAAACAGGCTAATTTCATGTTATAGTCAGTGAAATTATATTATGAATCCATCAGTAAAGGTCCCTGTAGAGCTTTATTCCCTCATGTCCCTCTGGCAAGTATTATTTCCCAAATGAAAGATTCAAACAGAAGCATGTACCCAGCTGAGCGAACCCATTTGGGACTGTTATGTTTACCACGTATGCAGCTGCCTGCTTCCTCTGTGATTTTTGCTGTGAGCACATGTTTAATCAAGGCAGCAGCTTTCAGATGTTGACACACTGTGTTTGACTGTTCTCGATTTTGGGTGAATCAGTTTCTCATTCCAACACCAAAGCTGTACACCTACAGTCTGACAGGAATTTGAACTCTGGAGAGGTTTTTTAAAAAAGCAAGGTCTCTGCTGCTGTTAAACAGTTGGCTGACTAATATGACGAGTCAGACCTCCTCCCATTAGTCAGAGCTCGAGCTCTAACTGATGTTTGCCTCACTTGAAAGACATAGATACCGTGTCTAGTCACAGTGAGGGGATCAGGTGAGGGCCGAGTCGGCAAGGGGTAAAGCCTATATACACTGGGAAAGTGTGGCTTATAAACACACATAAGAGATATTATGACATTTACGTAATCTATGATTTGTTACACTTACCATAAAATCAGTACTCTCGAGCCATTAACGCTACAATGTATGATATCAGTTTCAGTTAATTCTGCTTTCAATAGCCCAACACCCATTAACTGATGAGTAACTGGTTAAAGAAAAAAAAGCAAAGTGACATGAAACACAAGAGGCCTTTCCTTTTAGCTACAATGACTCAGTGAGCTTTAGCGCTGCATTTCAAGGCGCTAACCATTAAGATGTAGTGAAATTTTGATTGTCTTGTCGTCTAAATATTTTGCCTTTTATTTTATTTCCTGTTGGCCTTGCTGACAGACAGTCGGCAAGCTGCATCAACGTTCACAGTACCCTTCTTCTGGTCTCCACTAGTTAGCTAACGGTAGCCTTGGTCTCTCAGCACTGTGCACCACTTGGTTTGGGTGTGAGCTAGCTAGCGGCGCTGATTCGGTGTTTAGTGATTACAGCTGGTAACGCTGTCGGGACAGTGTTGCTGCTAAAACATGGCAGCAACCCTCCAGGCTCCCCCCAAGGTAGCCCCTGTAGGTAAGTGGCTTCATTTTGAGTTGCAAAATCATTTTAGCATTATTAGCACCACTAGCCGTGTTGACACTGCTAATGGTGCTAACAGAGTTGACAGTGGTAACATAGTTAACAATAATAAAGGGGGTTGCAGCTCAAAATTGGGCCACTTACTCACTGGGGCAACCGGTTGGAAGACCAAAGGGTGGGTACAATGTTTTCCTAGCAACACTGTTGGGTCAGGACAGCATTATTTGCAGTGATTGCCGAATGAGTGGTGCCACTAGCTAGCTACCACCAGACCCAGGTAGTGCGCAGTGCAGTAAACTGATGAGTAACAAAATGAACCCATAGGTCAACATGCATGACCTGTCAAAAATATTCTCGGTGGTTAACTGATTAACAGTCAACCACTGTCATCCCTGCTACAACATAACAGACTCATGTGTTTTAGTGAATTCCATGCACGTTCTGAAACAGTAGCCTACAGCGATGCTAACATTACTAAACACCATTAGCTTATGTTTTGACAATGTGCTGGCATGTTGTATGTCATTTGCAATCTCAAGAACTACACATCCATGGAGGCTCACAACTTTCTTACCACTGCCTTAACAATCTAACACTGTTTGGATAAAGCCTTAGATCCTTTTTTGTTTAGCTAGAAACACCAACAAAATCACCATCACCAAACCCACCAGCCTCCTTTTAAATAATCAGTAATTTAAGCATGTATAGAGTCAGCATATTTTCACATCTAATTGGGTGAATAAGGGTTTCTTTTTACAAAACCAGAGTCGGTGATTGTTGGAACAGTGGAGAGACAGACCAAGATGGCTTTTGTGAGTTTTACTTTGTTTCTGGTGACTTTATATAAAGTGTGTTTTATGATTATAAAAAAACAGTTTATTTAAATGGAGTCTGGTAGGTCTGACCATATCCATTCTGGGGCTGTTTCTGGGTAAACAAATAAGATCTTACTCTGTAACATCAAGGTTTATCTCTGCAGGGAACATTTCAGTAATGCTGTCAGACACCTATAATGATAATCTGAGCCGGTCGGTGACAAAAACAAGCACTTTAATGGATGTAGATTTATTGTGTGTGTGCAAAAATCCACACAGCAACTCATCAGCATGGTAGCAGATGCTTAGTTTCCCCCCTCGGCCTAAAATACGTGAAGTTTTTTTGGCATTCCCATGAACAGTGACTTTATCTATATCTACTGTTCTGGGTTTGCAAAAGAGGGAGGTCTGGTCTGGAATGAAAACAGCGAGGGTAATGTTATCCGTCGATACAGACAACAGGCCTGCAGCGACAACCAACACCCACAGCTGCCAGTGTAAAAATTCGTCCTTGGAAGCAAACCTGTGGGCCACAATACTGAATGTATCATAAAACATAATACACTGCAGTTCTGTTACTGTTTGAAATTCTTCGAGATTATTCACCTTTGTTACAGACTTCAAAAATTGTCAGATTAAGCCAATTTTCTTCTTCTAATTCAAAATCAGGTAAAAGGTGTAAAAGTCAGTTTAGCAATTTACTTCCCTTCAATAATTTTTCTGCTTACAACAGGCTTATTCGAAGCCTCAACAAAACGAGCCTAACAGATTATTTTATCTCATCTAATCATATTCTCCCTCCCTCTCATCCTACTGTGTTATTCAGGCCCTTTCTACTTGTCTTCAACCTTTCAGCAGAATGCTAAATAGAGAATTTTCTCTCCGGGGACCCGAGAGCCTGCTGACATGTCACTCTGCCTGACATTCCTTGCGCTCCCCGGGGTCGTCAGGATGGAGTTTTATCTCATCAGAGTGGAGGAAAGATGTTGGAAAATCTGTCCATCCGTCCATCCAAGTGAAGTCCCTCTGGTTCCCATCAATCTGCACAATGCCTAGGGAAGTGTCAGCGCTGACCAGCCCACGCAGCATCTTACATTGGGAGCGCTTGTGGGGCGAAAAACTTGTGCAAGAAAGTAGGACAGTGGAGCTGAAATCATTCTAGCTCTTGTGTGCAGCTGCTAACTGACAGAGGTGGTGTGGTTGAAAGGATATATGTCTCGTATCAAGACGGAGACCTCTTAGAGTTTGTGCCCACTGAGTGAAGTGCTTTCATAGTATGTTAAGTCTGCCAGACATGTGGGACTGTTTGGGAGATTGGACTTTAAATCACAAAACCTTACTTAGAGACAGAAATCATCTTACTGCTTAATTTAAAGCTGGATGAGTGAAGCAGAGGACCACATCCTCATGTACCAACCCAATAACAAAACTGAATGGTGATGGAGGAATTATTTTCAGAACGACTCTTTGTTTTTGGCTCCTTGGGGATAATTTCAATTTTAGGACAGTTAAGTGCCTGCTAAGTGTCTGCCAAGGTCTGTGCCAAGACAGCCAAGAAAGGCTGCTTTCTATTGCCTAAATTATTCCTTTGTGTGTGGGTAAGTTGTTTAAAAAAATTCAGATGATCCAAAACAACTGGTAGAGTAGACGATGTTATATTTACTAGGGATGAGCAAGTACACCATTATCTGTAACTGTAACTATTCAACCAACTACATTATCTGTATCTGTACTTGGAATGGATGGAAATGGGCGGGGCTTAAACCATAAGTAGGTAGGACTCAACCAGAAGTTATTTTAAGCCTGAAATTGATAAGAGTTGATCAGAAGTTCCTGGATTTATCATTCAATGGGAAACTATTTACAGAAGAAATTGAGCTTCAGATAGTTTTTGATCAGAAGAGTGAGAGGTTGAACAAAGTATGGATACTGACACAATTTACTTGGATGATACTCATACTCATAAAAAATACTAGGGCTGCCCCCGATTAAGAATTTTCCTAGTTGACCAATAGTCATCATTTAGGGCCATTATTCGACTAGTCGCCCGCATGTTTACGATATTAACTTAATTATTAAATGATATATTTTGGTGGTTTGAGTTGAAGGTGTGAGAAAGAATAGTATCAGTAACATTGTTAACACTGTGCTACATTACAGAGAAATACAAAACCGTACTAATGAACCTTCATTAATATAGGCCTATATTTTATCTACAAGTGCACGTCACACACTGAGCGAGCCGCCTGTTAATGACGCTGTGGGCTAATGGGCATGTAGCTACTTCCATGTTTCAGATGATACGTCATGTTTGTAGTCGACCAATGAAGATGAGTTTACATATCACCTTGGGTTCATCCTTCACCTTCTCAAAATGATCCCACACTTTGGATTTCCTGCCCGACAAGTTATTAACTAGCCTGTGGAATAACCGCAGGTACCAGCCCTGGAAATTAACCTGACTCCTGTCTGACTGCTGAGTGTGGACACTTCCTGTCTCTGTCCTTTCAAATTAAATTCCCACATGGTCATATAGGTTTGGATTTATTTTGATAAGGCGCAGCTCCTGATAGAGCTACCAATGAAAACTTGCTGACGAATGACCTTTCTGGTCAACTACATTTGGTCGAATATTAGGGGGCGACCCTACTGAATGTACCACTAGATTTAGTCTCTGTGTGCCTACATCATCCGATCTTGGGGAGGAGGCGCAGGATGCTCCAGTCAGGGGGTTGTGTGCTTTGAATGACTGAACTGAGACGCAGCTTCTGCCTCCATCCACTGAGATTTAATTCAAGTACTGAGATTATTTCTGAGCAGCTCTGTGAGAGTTATCTCTGATAGTCAAACTGCTAAAATTCTATCCTCTTTTCACAACCTGTTTTCATTCCCAGGGTGTCAAATACAGCAGCTTGGTCAGTGGCGCACAGTGTCTGATACTGACCCACAAGGCACCCTTTACTGTCTGCATGAGACACACAGGGCTTTCAACTAACTCCAATTTAAATGCATCTGCTGCAATATTAGATGCTCAGAGTAACTGACATAGTATGAAGAGTGAGAAAGTCTGCTTTGGGTTGATGTCAGGGTGACTGGTGTTCGTGTCCTGTGTGAAACCAAAGATTAAAGTTTGTTTATTTGTTTGGATCCCCATCATTTGTGCTCTAAAACAGTGGTTCCCAACTGGTCCAGCCACAGGGTCCAGATTTCTCCTTAGGCATTTGTCCAAGGTCCACACAGTTCAATGTATTCATACTCGCATTTGGCCATGTCATTGAGCTGGTTTGCTGTCTCTGTCATGTAGCTGTCCGTTAGTCACTCACTCTACAGCAGGGAACAGCACTTCAAAGAAAAGGCTCCGTGCCGAAACTTCACTGTACTTCAAAAGATGGTGATTTTTTCTTTTTTTTACAAACTTGACACATTCAAGAGTCACTTGCTGTCCATTCAGAATTGACCCAGGACCCACCAGTTGGGAGCCACTGCTCTAAAATACAGATTCTTCCTGGGGTCCACATTTGAAAACACACATTTAACATCATAGTCGACACAAATCCAAACATTTGAACACATATGTTAAACATATGTCATGTGAGAAATATGAACGTTTAAGTTTTGTAACAAATACTGTCTTTTTTTCTAAACCTTAAGTGGTTGAAAGTTAATGCCAAAACCTGTTTCCTGTGAACAGGGAAGTCTACTTTGAAAAGACACTATGAATGTTATGTGTGGAAACTGACAAGTTCCAAACTGTCTCTCGAGGTGTGCCTAAAGTGTAAGAAATTGAAGCGTAGGGCCACTGACCAAGATGTTATATTTAATGAGTTGAGAGTGAGAACATGTCTTCACTGGTTGGTTTGTTTGAGTCCAAAGAAACCGAAGTCCAATCCTAAGTTTCCCTAAGCTTTACCCTACCAGTCTGCTTGCACATTTGTTTTTAGTTGTTCCGATCTTTACAACAAGAGAGTAATTATTTCCTCATAGTGCAGCTGTTCGCACCCATTGTTAAGGAATAATTTCCTGCTCAGTTTTACATACACAGCGAAACTACAAAGACATTTAAGATGACTGTGAGGGAAGAGAAAGAAATAATCCGTACGGCCACAAAGACATAAAAACAAGCGCTTCATGCTTTGCTTCTCTGCAAAGACAAAAGTATTGTGTTTTATCTTTCCTGTTTATTATGCTAACAATTCAAGGATGCTACCAGTGATGCTATCTATGCAAACTTTCATTTTTTTCCCACTGACAGTATGGATGACAACCAAAGTTTAACTGTAACCAATCCTACTTTAGGTGGATTTGAATATGGCTTCTTGGTCCACAGAAAAAAAGTTCATAAACTAAAAGCCTAATGGCAGCATCATTTCCAGGGTTACTGTTGGACTCACCTCTCCGTCTGTAAGGTGACTTTGGAGGGCTCAACGTTGGGGTTCTCCCATTCCATCTGTGGGCAGTGCATGAAGTAACACAGGGTGTAGAGGGCCTCAGGCTCCCAGTGCACTGTGGTGTTGGTGGTCTTCTGGTGGACTGGAGTCCCATTGCTGGGGTTCTTGATGTGCAGCGGCTGGAGGAGGTGCATGGCCCGCGATACCAGATCACCTGGAGGATACATTTATATAAATGGGAGCGGTGCATGGATTTTCCCAACAAAACATGACAGAGGAAATAAAAATGACACAAATAGAACTGCATTAAAGGCAGTATAATAACATTGTGTAGTACACTGAAGGCAGATCTAGTCATTATAACAAAATCCTACGCATTACTCTCAGAGCACAAATTCATTTTCCTCCTTTGTCAGGCGAGTACTCGCAGCACTTCTTTGATAAAGTAGAGACTCACTCCTTCATTCGCTCACACTCTGAATCACCGTGCATTTAGTCATACACATATGCCCACACAAACCTAGCTGAGTGGGAAATTGCTGCCTTGAAATTAAATCTTACGCACATGATGCCTCTCTCAGTAAGTCTGAGCTCTTATTCTGTCCTCATTTTATCTTTAGCTCTTATTTTTCTCTGTTTTTCTCCCAGTTTGCTTACGTGACCATCGAGAGAGTCATGGAGAAACTGCAGTATCTGTGTCACTGTGCAAAATGTTAAGTGAATCTGGAAAGCATTTTGAAACCTCGTGAACTTCCTGCCGATAGAAATGTGTAGGCTGGGAGAGGACACAGATGCATTACAGGGTAATTTACATTTTTTAGAACATGGATGTTGTTTTGTAGCTTTTATTATACCGTTTCTATCACGAGTGAACAAACATGACAAGTCAGACGATCACACAGGTCGCGAACAAAACTTTTTTAGTTATGGAGTCAGAGTTACTAATGCAGCATGCTCTTATTTTGACAGAGTGAGGAATCAGTCCCACCCACATAATTTTCAGTTGAGACAGAAACTGCTGACTTTGAGTATTTGGTGGGAACAAAAGTTAGAAGAGTTAGAAGATCAATAACTCTGTCACATCTGTCAGTCGATAAATATCATAGTAATGAAAGGTTACAAATAGCAACCAGTTAGCTTAGCTTAGCACAAAGACTGGAAACACTGGCAGCTAACATGTAATCTTCTATAAAACTGCAAACTGTCATTTCTACGATGACCAAGATATAACATTGGGCCTTGGCCACTTTGATACAATCACTGGCTCACCCCCTCGCAAAAATAATCTCTCTATTAGTCTCTATGAGTCATATGTGTGGTGAGTATGCACACAAGGCCGTACATGAACTGGGATGTTCTCAGCTTCCAGGAATTGTGTACAGATCTTTACAACATGAGGTTGTGCATTATCACGCTGCAACATGAGGTCGTGACGGCAGATGAATTGTGCTACAACAGGTCGCAGGATCTAGTCACAGTATCTTTGTGCGTTCAGATTTTCAGATGCCAATGGCACAGTCCCTCAAACTTTAGTGAGATATTAGTGATGTTACTAATCGAGCTTGTCTGGGGTATGTTTGAAGCCCGAGCTGTGTCTCAATTCATAAGTTGCAGCCTCTGAAAGCAGCCTTCGCGGTTGACGTCGGCCACGTCCTTTGAAAAAGGTTGTCGAAATGGGACGGTCTGGTCTGCAGAGGTTTTCCTGGTTGCATCACCAGTTGTTTTTGCCTCAACCCTGTGTTCCTGCTACCTAGCAACCAGCTGCACTTGACGAAAAAAAGGAGTAAGCTAGTAAATTAGTTGGCCCTAAATCATGGACCCAGAGATTGTTATTACATATATACTTCTTATTTAATACTTGCGGAGATGATACATTGCCGGTGTCAGGCTGATGGACTGTTTTCAGGTAACCTTATCAAATTAAGATTGTTTAAGCTGTGTACTTTAAGCTAATAATAATGTTAACAACAGTTAACAATTAGCTAGTTAACGACTGTTAGTTAACTTAACTTAATATGTAATTGACAACGGTGCGCAGTGCACCTTGGGATACGCTGGGCCACGAAGGATTCATCCATTGCATCCTGCAAATTCTGGGAAAGAAGGCTGCATCTCTCGGCCGCATTTTAAGGAGCCTGCGAAATGGGACAGCCTTGGTCGTGTCGAAGTGACGCAACTAGTCTTCAAATACAGCCTTCGAAGGCTGCAGCCCCTGATTTGAGACACAGCTTCAGATTTTCAGGAAGTGCACAGACATCACAAACCTTGCACAGATTTAAGTCCGTATAGTCACGTTCAGACATTTTAGGCGGCATAAACACAAGTAAAACAAATTTTTGAGTAGAGGGGGACTTTAACTTGTCAGCGGCCTCATCTGGACACCCTTATGAAAAACATCTGTGGGCGCCACTGATGCGTAGGGCTGGCAACGAATATTCTAAATTCGAATTTAAATTCGAATTTGAAAAAAAAATGGACCTTCGAATGTGAAAATTGATATTCGATTGTGGAGAGAGAAAAAAACACCACCGCAGCTGTCCTCTTTGCGAGTGGGCGTTGGCCTGGGCCGCTGCACTGAAAGCACTGGACAAGCGGTTCTGCTCCCAGCTGTTGTCTCTCTGACGGGTCAGAGAGGCGGGGCGAGCGAGAGGTCCGTGGTCGTTTCTAACGTAATGTTATAGATAATTGTTTTATGTGTTTTAATGTGTAGGTATGTAAATGTTTTCAAAGACGTTAATGTTGAAATAAAAATACCTACAAGTAATTATGTTTCCTTGTATTAATACATATACAAGTATGTTTCCTTGTATTAGTTTGCCCTCTTGTGGACATAATGCGAAAAATTTTTTTTTGAATGGTTCGAACCTATGAGTTATTTTTAGAAGGAATATTCGAACGTCATTTTTGAGCAATTTTGACAGCCCTACTGATGCGGTCAAGTCTTCAGAGATATGCAGTGTCCCCTCCTGTGTGTGTGTATTTGAGGAGTCATACATGACTCAAAGGTTTTGTTCAGTAAAGCCCAACTTCAGTTTATTCACGTTGCAGAATATCTTGTAATATTTTTTCCAACATCGTGACAACTCGCACAAAAAAAACCCCTCACGACTGAACACTTTTCTGTAGAAACTACACAAACCACAGAGATTAAGTCAACCTTTGCTCAAAGAAGCATAGAGAACATTTTTGGCTATTTTCCTTGATAAATGTGGTCCATTGCTTTTCAGTATGAACCGATTTCAAGCTGCGTCTGTACGCAGCAGGAGCGAGGAACAAATGGAAGAAATTTTACAATTCTAATAGTTTTGAACACCAAAGGAGGTATGAATTTCAAAGACTGAAATCCAAACCCTGCATACCACAGATATTCAGCGCTGACATTTAGAGAGTCGTAACTCTCTGATTTAGGATTCTGGCAACTTAACAGCAGTTTATCGATGAGGTCATTAGTGATGCATTTAAGAATAACGATATTGCTCTGAGAGGAGAAATACTGCAGCGTGAGCCTGCGGGGTCGATTTCTCAGAAAAATGAATACCCCCATTGATCTAATTATTTACTTGGTTTATTGGAACGCTGCAGGTTTCAGGCTCACAGGAGAACACGGACACTGAGTTAAGACAGAAAACACCGCAGCCTGAGTCTGTGAGTTCATGCATTCTCTCACTGGATACGCAAGTAATATGTGAATAAAACAATATGTGTGAAAGTCTGAAGCTCTGAGCTGCAGTGCAACAGTAAACACACACACACTAACACACACACATACACACACATCCTCTCTCTGATCTTGTTTGATTGTTTGTTCCAAAAATACCCAGTCTGAGGAAAGTTGGCCTGTCTTGAAACCTCATTGCTTAGACAGAATGACACGGTGAGTGTGCGCTCCAAGGTTCTCCATCTGTCAGACTAAAGGCCCCTGACAGAGTTCACAGGCAGTCAGATGTAAACAGAGCACGATGCTCACAGCACAGTTTGCACTCCAGCTCCAGGGAGCATCATAGACAGATATCTAGAAAGAATTAAATACATCAATGAATAACAGAAAACAAGGGAAATCATGCCCTGCTTCTATGACTGAAGATGTGTGACGAGATAAGGCTCCCGTCTCCAGGTATGACACATTAGACAAACATGATTAGGTATGGTCACGTAGTGCAATTAGTCAGATGGAGCGGGGGCAGCTCCCGGAGGTGCTCAGTGCAGATCAAAGAAATCATGATAAGACGTGCTCACAGACTGACCTTCAGCCAACGCTGCAGTTGGCACTGACTTTGAGAAAGTAGGTTTTTGGGGCCTTCAGGCTGACCAAATCATAACTCTAACATCACTCTATGGGCTGGTGTAAAAATGTTCAAACCGGTTTGATATTAACAACCAGACCGGACCAGTATACCAAACTTCATTACCAGGTGTCACACTCACACTAATCACCTTTATTCAGGTCCGCGCATGGTTTGGGGCAGGGAAGGTTTCTGATTGGATAGGGGGCGGGGCGGATGTTACGTGTTTACGTTTACCGGAAGAAAACACTGTAGTCCTCGCTCCAGATAACAAGATGCTTGACGACGCCGTTCTTAGTGCCTTTTTCGGGCGTGTTTTGCTTATATTCTTGAAGCAGCAGTACGACAACAACCTTGTTCTGCTAATGCTTCGTCTGTTGAGCAGGAGAAGGGAGGTAGAAGGTCGAAGAAGGGAGATAGAAGACCGTGCTGTGGCGAATGGAAACCGGTGAGTGCAACGAGTCCAACTGTTGCACTCACAATCTCAGCCCGTTGCTATGCAAGCTGTATACGTCATCGCGCCAGAAGGGCAAGGAAACGAGCATGCGCAGAAAGACCAGAATGAACTTACAGAGGAATGAGTGTATACATGCACACAAAATTCTTTCATTCAGAATGACAAACGGAATAAACCACCCCCTTTAATCTGATTTAATTTTCAATCGGAATGACCGTTTACATGACCACTTTTAATCGGAATGGCCTTTCATTCCGAATGAAAGTGGAATTAAACTGTCCATGTTAACATACTGACTATGGTATTTGTGTCCCCCTCCCTCGTCGACCGTCCACTTCACTAGTCCCACAAGCTCTCTTGGCATTTTCAGTGTAATAAATAAACAAAATGCACTCACAAAATATCTTCTGTTAGTAAACAGAGAAATACAACTGTACACTTTCTGAACACAAGTTTCTGTCTTTCACCAAACTACGACTGTCTTACTTACCTTGTTAACGCTTTGAAAAAGAAAACCCCTTTATTCAAACTTGACAGAAACAAAACAACACTCACTGAAACTATCTTCGTAAGTCTTTTTAGTTAGTCTACTGTTCCATCAATTCCAAAGTCTAGTTTGGTGGAAATAAACTCTTAATTCACAGAGTTAGATGGACAAAATATAGGCACGACACAGGCTGACTGTTAACAGTCCTCTATCCCCGCCACTCGCAGTCAGCTCAGCTGCCTGTTGTACCAGACTGACCTCTGGTGGCGTGTATTGCGTACTACATACTAGGGGGTGGAGGAAAAGATCGAAACAGCATAGCAGCGCAATATTTTTGTGTGGCATTATCATAATATCAATTCTTTATTACATAAAGTATTAATATTACAAAAACAAATTAAACTTTAAGTAGCCTGCTAGAATAATATGATCAATTGTATTTTTTCAGTCCATGAGAAACATTTTGCTGCTGCTGCAAAAAAGGCTTAAGTGGGATAAACAGATGTCGACAAAGTTTTCCTTTGGAGACACAATTTACAGTTGAAAAAAGGTAATAAATCGTAATATATTTTATCCCAATACTCATGACTTAAGTATCGTGATAATATTGTATCGCGGATCCTCTGGTGATTCCCACCCCTACTACATGCAAAATATCCTCATTACAGCCTCTCCAGCATGAGCTGAGGATTTATAAATAGGGTTGCTGGATTTAAAGAAAAGGCCTTTAAAGAAAAAAAAAAAATACTGGTTAGTTAGTGGTTAATGTGTGTCGGCCTTTAGAAAGTAAAGTTAACCAAACTTACATCCCTAATTAATGCATTTCTATGTCTTGTCGCAGCTCTTCTGACTGATGTGATAATGATAATGGTGAATCACATACTTCTGTGCACTAATCAAAGTTTGGCAACAAGTTAATCAAACTCTGATGACAGTTGGTGGGTTATTTGTCAATCAAATGTGCTCAGAGCACATCCACACAGTCCTGACGAGGCAGACTGGCTGAGCTTTGAGTGCTACTGAAAGATCCCCTCCAGACATGTTTTCAGATCTATAAAAATACTCTACTTTGAATAACAATTTGTGTCTGATGCAGGTTTTCCACAAAAAAAGTTCAATTATCTTGTTAAATCCTTAGAATTACATTTACTCCTCCCCGTGTTAAAAATCTAGAATCTATATGCAAATGTTGTTGATTTCAGAAGTTAAACTGTTTGAATAGTGATGTTTCCTCCTTTCCTGTAAGTCCTTTCTCAGTGTGTGTGTGTGTGTGTGCACTGAAGTTGAAGGCTCAGGATTGGATTTGTGATGTCACAAATCATGCATGTTTGCCCACCCATTAAAACTGGATTTTTATGAACGAAGAGAAACTTTGTACTCTTAGGGCCGGATCTACTAAAGGTTTGCGTGTATATAAACGTGTGCAAAGTCATTGCACACGCAAAAAATATACAAACTGATTTACTAAGGGTTGCATCTTTCAAAGGTGCAAAATAGCGTGTCTGCATCCAGTTGGTACGTTTGCTGCAATGAATATGCAATATGGGGCATTTACATGCAATTGTGCGTGTGCTGGGAGGAGAAAATGTAAATATATCAATTTAGCACACGCAAAGTGATTTATCAAACCTGAAAGCAATTTTTCCTACACAAACTGCGTCTATATTTAACACGTGTCAAAGGGAGGTGCAAACGGTTTGTATGCGTAATTGTGCACACATGGCTGCGGTTATTGTTGCAAGAAGGAGACATCGAAACGATGAAAGAAGACGCAGAGAACGCATTTTTCACCCTGGTGTTAACATTTTTGGAATGAATGAGGAAACAATCATTAAAACATATCGCCTATCCAGCATTGCCATTTTGGAACTGTCCCGGGTCAGTACACCATAGGGCTGTCAGAACGAACTTCGCTATTCGAAAACAATTCGAATTATTGTAAAAATAAGCATATTCGAAGTTGGAAACTAAGGTTCGAATATTTTTGGGGGAAAAAAAACAAAAAAAAAACGGCGTTCCACCGTGCATTAAGAGATGTTTTTTGGGGAAATACATGACTGTCAGAGAAGCCCCGTTTTCAAACAGACCTACAATCCATCTCCTCTCCTCTCTCTCTCTTCTCAGCAGAGGGCGCCCTGTCAGCCCTGCGCTGACAGTGACAGGGCGCATCTCTTTGATCCAAAGTGACACAGCCCGTTTGCTCATGCTTCGGGGTCGTTCAATAGAGTAATTGCAAATAAATATTGTTTTAATGTGTAACTATTGAAATGTTCACAAGGGCTTTCATAAATTCCTACAATGTTGAGGCACTGCCACCTTTGCAGGTTAAAAGTTAATGACAGCGACTTGAAGTGAGGAGGAGCAACACGTCTCCCGCTGCGCAGCGGTGTCGGTACCGACACAACTGCGCTGACAAGCCGGAGACGCTGACTTTTGCATGTGATGCAAAATATTAAAATAACGTCATTATAACACAAAAAATATAAAAATGCGGTGGTAGGCTTAGGCTATAGCCTATACCAAGGAAAAATTCAAATATTATTTCGAACTGTTAATATAAAAGACATTAAAAATTCAAATCTGATTTTGGGGGAAGATTGACAGCCCTAGTACACGAAACTTTTATTCTGAGAAACAGCTTTCTGTTTTCCAAGTTGTGAGATGGCGAGTTTGGAGATGGCTGGCTTGTAGATGAATCAATTTGTAAAATCATTTGTAAAATAATTACATTAAAAACAAGAGCGTGTTTCATATTGATTCATATGTTGTTAAGGTGATAGTGCATACCCCCTACACCCCTTCCTCCTGACACCTGTTCTCAACCCGACCACTGCCGGAGAGATGAGGTACAACGAGGCCCATATCCGCACACGGAATATTGTGGAGCGCATCTTTGGAATCCTGAAGAGCAGGTTCCGTTGTTTGGATCGCACTGGAGGAGCACTGCTGTACAGGCCAGAAAAAGTGGCCCAGATTGTAGTGACCTGCTGCATGCTACATAACATCGCCAAGCAACACAGGCTGGAGCATAATGCCATGCCGGAGGAGAACGCCTCTCTTCAAACTCGCCATGCTGCAAACCATAAAACACGCAAAACCCTCATTTAAATAGGGTGTCTCCAACATGTTTGCACCTCTTCTCATTTACGCAATCACTCTTAGTAAATCACCCAAAAACCGCATTTACGCAATCACTCTTAGTAAATCACCCAAAAACCGCGGTTCAGCCCCGCACGCAAAATTCTAGATTGTGCAGGCAAATTAGTACATGCAAACTGGGATCTTAGTAGATCCGGCCCTTAGTATATTCATGTGAAAACAGCCTTCAAGTTTCAAACTCTGCACAGTGAAGCTCAAACATTCAACTATAGGAACAAGAATAAACAAATTTTGAGTGGAGGGGGACTTTAAAAATTAATATCCAAGCATGTTTGTCTCAATACAAAACTTTGATTGCTGCTTATTTAGTCATACAAATTTAATCTTCTGGAGAAAGGAACCCAAGGTTTTAGGGACTTTAAATACAAAACCTGAAAGAACTTTTCATCATTTAGTCAGTAACAGACCTTAACCTTAACTCTAACCATCAAAGGCAACAGATAAAAAATAAATAAAACTGCCTTTTTGCAACCGTGGTAGAGAAATTATTAAATGTCATCATGAATGTATGATTCTTCCTGGGTCATGGTTTGGTAAATTGAAAAGCCTCAGAGTCCTTCACTGTCAGCATTCATGCATGTGAGGAGGCTCTGGGTGTCTGCAGGTTGAGATAAGAGGTGGAACTTGTAGGTATTCATGACTCCACAGTCTGGACCGAGGGTTTCACAACATTATACAACAGTTAGTTGCAACTGCGTAGTTTGATTGGACAGGAGGTGTTTAACCAGTGCAAATATAGAGAACAACAGCACCGACTTTTAACAACACACTTATCTCTCTGCTTTACAGGTGGTCCAAACTGTGCCATTCGGTTAATCTGAACACCATACCCTTGGAGTAGCAGAGCATATTCTGGGCACTCTGTCTAAAGAGACACCAAGCAGAGTGAATGTGTGATTAACCCAAGAAGAAATAGACGGCTTTGCTACTTCACCTCGTTTCATTTTAGTGTAGAGCGTCAGATTAGATTCACGAATGCACCCTTTATTAACCGTAAATCAGTCGCCATTAACGGTCATCACATCAAAACCTTGCACTGCAAAGACGAACGTATTTCCACAAATAACATTTGAATTAAATCATGAATGGTCATCAGAAGAGGACAAAGGGAAGAAAAGAAGCCCGAATGCCTCAGTGCATTCTGCAGGTGTGCTCATAAGATGTCAGCCGATCCCAGTGAGCACCAACTAGGATTTAACATTGATTAGTAGTTGAAAACTGGTTGATATTCAGTCTGAGCGTCTAAGACTCACCCCCTTTTCACCCCAGACGTGCTGATATTCAGTACAACAGCACTCCCTCTTGTGTGATACTGCTTAATTGTTTGAAGTAAAATGAGGTGCTGTGATTCTGTATGAGCTGGGATGGGTTTTGTAGCCCCGTTTCCACCAAACACTTTCGGTATGGTACCTTCGGAACCAAAAGTAACCTCTCAGACATGGTACCTTGCCCCTTGCGTTTCTACCGCAAACAGACTGCAGTGTTAACAGCTTCACCTTTTAGTACCAGATCTGTGTGCTACAATAGGTACTCCAACAGAGGGGGGACCAAACATGGGGACGGTAAATAAAACTGAGGCTCATGTACTTTGTTCTCTGATCACACATCAAAGTATAGATTGACCATTAGTCATCAGCAACTTTGATTTGTAATGGTTTTGGAGAGGAAATGATAAGAACCCACAGTAACAAACAACATATTTTTCTGTTTGATTTGAGGGACTTCTAGGTTTTAATTATTTTGTGTAACAAAATGGTGTTACTTTTCATAACTGTTAGAATGTAGTTCATCCAATACAGTTTGTGATTACTGATAAATTAAGCCATTTACCAAACAAAAATGTCAAAAGTTGCTCCTTTCCAGCATTTATTGATTTCCTCTGTTCAGTATCATTTTGAATTGAATAGCTGAACTGCTGACCAGACGAAGAAGCAACAGAAGATGTCACCTTGGGCTCTGGGAACCCGTCATGAGACATTGTCACTATTGTGTAACAAAAAAACAAATCAATACGTTAATCATTTAACCCAACAATCATTTCTTGCAGCTCTCTCCTCGACTGTGTCACACTGTGCAGAAGCTGTTTGCTATGCTTGTTAGGTACTCAGTAGCATTTAGCTTTAAACATCAATCAGGCCGATTCATTCTGCACAGAAAACCTTTCCACTCCAGGTACTCAGGAAGTCCCCATGCTACTCAGTGTGAGTTTACGCAGTGTGCTACTGGTCTGAATATTAAGAGGAAGTGAGACATTAATACAGATTAAGGAGATAAAACAAAGGGGACTGTAATATGAATTTGCATCACAAACCTCCTGCTCAGTGGGAAACAGGACCAGCTAACCACAAACAGACACAGAGAAACACTAACTCTCTGAACTGACACGGCTCCCCTGGGGTTTGCATAGCTTGCTAAGCAAAAACAGAACTCTATAACGACGCCATGTCCATAAATAAAAAGTAGTTGTTTTTTTTTTTACTACAACAAACAACAGCCAGCCTAACCATGCAAATGGTTAAACCACCACCGTCCCTTTGAGCTAAAAGCCAGCACCGGGGCCAATCATCAAGCTTTCTTTGCCGTCATTAATTGTTCTTGTGACTTTGGTTTTGTCAGCAGGACAACATTTGCTCCCGTCTCCTTTGCTGTAATTATCTAAGCAACACTCCTATGGGGTTCATGCTTCATCTCATTTGAATTAATCATAGGGGACAGCTTAGCGTCTTCCTTTTCTCCCAGCCAAGTCCTTCCCTCTTGGAAGGACTCATTAAAGAGCAGAACTTTGTTCCCTATTCCCTGAGAAATAATGGTGAAACGGCACAGAGCAAAAACTCTCTGCAGCTGTAATGAAATGTCAACACTGTAATTTCTGTCATACAGCTACGAGACCTGTTATTATCTTTCTCTACTTCATTACAAACCAATGCATAGGAACTAATATGAGTTTATGGCTCAGTGTTTTCATGGGGCTAATAATTTTCATGTAACAAGATAAAAGTAAGTCTCCTCACCTCTCTACAAAATAAAAATTTAACAAGACTTAGGACACCATTTAGATGATCTATGGCGCATGGTCTACAGCGCACTGAGGGCGTGTCCAGCTTCACTTCTGCTTGTTAAAAGGCACATAATCTGGGAGCAAAGTAAGGCACAAGGGGCAAAGGGGATGTATTTAGTCCCTTGATTAATAATAGGTGTGTTTTGGGCGTAACATGAATTGAATTAATCAGAGTGTCATCTCCTATTCCCGCTAACCTATAGTGACATTACTGCAGGTTAGCGGGAATAGGAGATGACACTCTGATTAATTCAATTCATATATCACGGGACATTGAAGCAACAAAACTGTTTCAAACCTGACAGAAAACAGAACTAAACTTTTAGCTTCTGAAATAATCAATGAAGTTATGCTGCTTGTTGTGCACAAATGTGCACAGTCAATCTCTTGGAAAGTAGCTCTGCTCTGCTCTCTGCTACGTTGTCATTTTAGAGGATGTAGTTAACATACATATCCGTTATAACACGATCGCTTTCGGCTGCCTCAAAATGACAATAGGCCAACAATATGCCTGACCACAACTCATTTGAAGCAGTTGTGGATGAAGCATTGAAAGCTGTACTTGAGTAGAAGTACAGATATTTTACCAAAAAGTGACTTTGGTAGACATTAAAGTCACCTATTAGAATATTACCTGAGCAAATTTTTTAAAGTATCTGAGATTTACTGAACTTTAGTATCAAAAGTAATTTTATTAAATGTAATGATGTATTGAAAGTAGAAGTACAGAAGACGTTTAATCCTTCTAAATTGGAAGCAACGAGCTTCCCCATCCTTTTCTCATTGGGTCAGAGATGTTACGTATTTCTTATAGCTAGAAAAATCAAATACAAACTCAAAAGGTCCTCTCAAACCTTTATTAAGATATGGACTTTTTTTTGCTACAGGAATCACTCCACAAAGTCACAACAGCAGAGAGATGCTAGCAGTGTTAGCTAACTAAACTTCCTGTTGAAGTTTAGCTGTAACTGTATAAGTAGAGCTGTATTACACTCATCAATCTGTAAGCTAACTTATTATTATGCGAACTTCCTGTGGTACAGTGCACACAGTCTGTCTGAAATCTGCTGCAAAAGTTATATTTTGTCCACATACTTTAACTGAGGCAAGAGTTTTGCAAACACAACAGAGATCATGGAGGTTCTCATACTGTAGGAATAAATGGACTTCCAGTTGATTGGCATACGTACACAGAGCTATGTGACAATAAGGTATAATAGTCTCAGTGAGGCTGTACGTCTTCACCGCAGTGCATGGTGACATGCTCATACAGACAATGTTAACATGCAGGTGTGTTTGTTTAGTTCTCATTATCACCATGTTTACAGCATGGCAGCATCTTCACCTGCTAACCTTTGCTAATTAGCAGTAAACACAAAGTGCGGCTGATGTCATTAGTTTTACAGGTACTTGTTTATAAACCAAAGCACTGGACACATTTGACCTGATGATGATGCTAGAAGAAAAGTCATAGTGTCACCATAGTGTACCTTTGCAAACCAGGGATATGTTACAACTGTGTATTTCATATATATATATACACTGCTCAAAAAAATAAAGGGAACACTTAAACAACACAATGTAACTCCAAGTCAATCACACTTCTGTGAAATCAAACTGTCCACTTAAGAAGCAACACTGATTGACAATCAATTTCACATGCTGTTGTGCAAATGGAATAGACAACAGGTGGAAATTATAGGCAA
>NC_065528.1:27745353-27796006 GCF_006386435.1 Epinephelus moara | reverse complement strand
AGACCTCCATGGGTTAATAAATTTGATTTCCATTGATAATTTTTGTGTGATTTTGTTGTCAGCACATTCAACTATGTAAAGAACACAGTATTTAATAAGAATTTTTCATTCATTCAGATCTGGGATGTGTTATTTTAGTGTTCCCTTTATTTTTTTGAGCAGTGTATATATATATATATATATACTTTATGTTACTTATGTTTCAATTTTGTGTTGTGACAACACTGTGGTTAATGTGTGGTTAGGCTTAAGTACAAAAACTTTGCGTGGTTGGGGTTAGAAAAACATCGTGATTTGGCTTGAAAATATACGGTTTGGTACCCACAACCACAGCCGGAAATGTCCCGAACTCTTGGGACAGGTAAAGTCAAAAGATCACCAAAATTAGTCCAAATCCAGCCAAATATTGTTGAGATATTTCAGTGAAGAAATAAAAAATATATCTGCTTCACCTAAATTGTACTGTCTCCACAGTAACACCTCGTTCTCCTCTCAGTGTCTGGGTCCAGGTTAAGATTTCTCTTTTAAATGAAGAATTCTTTTACAACACGCCTCACTTCACATTATGTACTTTTTATGTCTCTATCTACCTCTCTGCAACAGGTACAATAAAACAACACAGTTATGTTCTCATAAAGAGACGCCGCAGGGATGGGGTTTGACTTATTGTGTTTATTGAACATTGTGTTTGTGTTGACAGAGAGTAATTGGACTGTGTTAAGTTCTTTTTGCAGTACACAAGCATAAAACCCAAAGGGATTTTTTTTTAAAACTATTGAGTCCAATAAAATGTTTTGTAAAGTCATTAAACGTGTGATTATATTACCAATATTACCAAAGACCACAATACTGCATTTTAGTGAACCTATAAGAAATTTATTTCCTCATCATATATATTCTAAATGTGATTTTTACTTCTCTGTAAATTATATATTTGGGATTACGATTTTAGATGATGTATTGGCATCTTTTTTAGTCTTAAAGGACAACTTTGGTATTTTTCAACCTGGGCCCTATTTCCCCATGTGTATGTGTGCGTATGATTCATAGGTACAACTCGGAGGCAGATGCGGCCGGCAGCCGCGAAACAAGCTAAAACGGTAACGGGGGCAAATGCGTCCCGTATAAGTTTGCGCATTAAAAGTGCTTTTTTTCGCCACTGACCGGTTCAGATCACCAGTGCTATCTCTGTAAATAGCAGACTAAGCGTTTTGAACATTGTTTATATAACATTACCTCCACTGTGTCTGTAGCTCTCTCTACTCGTGGGACAGCCGTTTTCTTGAGAAGAGGTGTTTCGGGATTGGATGTCTTCTCTTCTTCGGCTGGCAGTAGTTAGCATCCATTTGTAGCACAACTAGCCACAACTTCAGCATCTCGCCGTCCGACAAAGGCAGCCTATGAAAATTGTACGGGGTGTTGCGCGACAATTCGGATAAGCACAAACACGAACCACTGTTTTCAATCGATGCAGTAAAACTCTCAACTGTAGTCCAGGACAACCAGTGCCACTCTGAGTGGCGCTCAGCATGGCTCCTCTGTTTTCTTCCGGCAATAAGCAAAGCTCTCGCGAGATGACGTCACAGCCGGGAGGAGGTGAAGAGTCAGGGAAACGCTTAGTATGCTATTTACAGAGATAGCACTGGTGATCTGAACCGGTCAGTGGCGAAAAAAGCACTTTTAATGTGCAAACTTATACACGACGCATTTGCCCCCGTTACCGTTTTAGCTCGTTTCGCGGCTGCCGGCTACATCCACCTCCCTCAATACTGAACCAATTTTAGAACGAGTTGTACCTATGAATCATACGCACACATACACATGGGGAAATAGAGCCCAGGTTGAAAAATACCGAAGTTATCCTTTAATGAGAGTTCTGATAATATTTGGGTTGAAATTCAGGAGCTTGATCTCCCACAGCTAACTCAGCATGGAGGCTGTCTGGGAAGGAGAAAGCTGAAATCCATCAAAAGAGCAAAACATTTAATGATAATGAGCAGGATGAGACGCACGGCAGCGTTTGGGATCATTTGATCTCTTAACAGGCTCAATGCACACCACTTCTGAACATCATACTCGAAGGTTGCATCATGTTTCTGTTTTATCGACATAATCCTTTGAATCTGATGACTGAGTTTCAGGGAAACACTTTGAAACAACGACACTTCCTGAGTTGATTCTGATGGGGAGTAGTTGATGTGTGCTATGGAAGCACTTATAGTTACTCAGAGTGACCAGAGCTTCACGATGATCAACACAAACTATGGAAAGTTTGCACAAGGCTTTGTGTGTGTTGAGATCACACCCATTCACATGCCAGTTAACCAACTTCAAGCATTTATGGTGTTAATAAGGTAATTTCTAAAATTCTTTAACAGAGCATACTGCCTGTAACTTAAATAATAGTCAGCAAGCAAGCCTGTGATTCCAGCAGACAAAGTGAGACGAGCCAACTTCTTATCAAATGTGACCCGAGATTATCACGACGAGACAACTGTTGTGTTCCCTAATGGACGACTGAGATGGAAGATTCCTCCGCCGTCCTCTGACACACTGTCACGGCCTACAGCTCCCCGGGGGCTGAGCCGAGGACATTTAATCATCACTTGGTAATACGAGCGACTCAGAGCTCTGCCTTTGGGGCACATTAGTAATTCCATGGCAACTATTAATCACAGTCAATTACGGGACATGTCATCATCAACACAGAACTAGCAGATACTTTTACCAGTGCTGCTCAAGTGGAAATAAATCACCAGTAGACTCATTTAATATGAGACATGTGAAGGGAGGTCAGTGATTAGTGTTTGAATAGACACAGGATCCATTCACAGTTACAGCGCCATGGCTGCTTTTAAAGGTCCAGTGTGAAGGATTCAGGGGGATATATTGGCAGAAATACAATATTATATAATAAGTATGTTTTCTTTAGTGTATAATCACCTGAAAGTAAGAATCGTCATGTTTTCGTTACCTTAGAATGAGCTGTTTATATCTACGTAGGGAGCGGGTCCTCGTCTATGGAGATTGCCATGTTTCACTGCCATGTTTCTACAGTAGCCCAGAATGGACAAACCAAACCAAACACTGGCTCTAGATAGGGCCATCTGCATTAAGCAGCCCCTCCAAAACAAGAGTGTCGGAAATGTAGTGTCTGCCAGTTCAAATCACTGCGTCTGTTTGTTCTCGAGAGGAGGAGACCTCTGCGGATAGTTTCGCTACCGGTAAAAACCTCCTCAATATCAGGATCTTAAGTTATCAGAGAAAGTAGATGAAAATACATTAGCGGGTGCTGGTCTAGCAGCTTGTCTCTGACATGCCAAACAGCATTGGAAAAACACATCTTTTTTTAACGTGAAAGTGCTTCATTCAGTGTCTTTAACAATTGTCTCTGTTGATAATTCTGCTCCCGGTAAAAACCAGGAAAAATGAACACTGAAGGAATCCTAATGCCTGGTACACACTACACAATATGAGCCCGGCCCGGTGTCGGCTTGGATCGTGAACAACAAAGAGTGTTGTACGCAATAATCAATCATTTTATCTCGTGTAGTGTGTCATGCTAGACGACAACTGACGCCACGTCTGGGACACCTCACGACGTTCCAACAGAAAGTCTGGCATGTTTTCTTTTTGTCGTTCACAACTTCTCCCGTCACAGCCGTCACTCTGACCAATAGGAACACAGAGCGATCTGCTGCCGTATACAACTCTAAGACAACACCCAATTTTATTTAGATTTCCTCTAGAGACAGGGCTGTACAGTGCCGCACGTGTGATGGGAAAAAATGTTTGTGCGATGAATTTATTTGCCTAGTAGCACGCGTGCGACAGACTGCTTGTGAACCGCTTGTGTGTGTGTGGTCTGTTTTTTTCTCGTTTTTCACTAGACGACAAAAGCGTTCACTGCCATGCATCATCTGGCAGCCAGGTGAGTTGGTTCATTAGCGTGTCATCGAGTGTCTTTGTCTCTGTGGGGGAGGCGGGGCTATGGGCTACACAGACACAGTGCAATCTTCGTGAGGGGGAGACGAGGCGGAGAAAAAAACAGAGAGTTGAGCGCACGAGAAATACATGGAACTTGTTCCTAAACCAAATGCCACGGACCCTGTGTGGGAGTATTCTTGATTTAAACCAAATGACAGAGGGGAGCCCATTAATTTGGATGAGCCAGTGTGCCGGGTTTGTTCTAAAACCATCTCAACAAAAAGAGCGAATACGACCAACTTAACTGCAAACCTGAGAGTGAGAGACTGACAGTCTATTTTTTTGTATTTATTTAAGTGAGAGACTGACAGTCTATTTTTTTGTATTTATTTATTTATTTCGATATTTTTACGTGTTATTTTGGATATTTAAATTTTCTTTTTTGCAGTCCTAAATATTCTTGTTAAATAAATGTTTATTTCTCTTTAAAAGGGTGTACTTGCATCAATATACCTTTATTGTCATTATATAAGTTTAATAAATGGTCTTAAAACAGCAAAATTACAACAATAATAAAAATGGTCTTAAAAGGACAATATTATCGCTTATCGCAATATTTTCTGACGCAATTAAGCGCCCAGCAAAATTTGTTATCGTGACAGGTGCTACAAACTTTCTGGCCTGTGCTACAAAATTATCACCCTCCGTTATCACAACAGAGTAAAACAGGATAAATGATGGCGTGAAACAGCAGAGGCACTTTATCAACCCGGTGAGTACTGCCATCAGCATCACGCAAGCAAACAATGTTATTTCTTCATAATGGAGACGGACATAAAGTTAGAAAATTAAAAAATAGTGGCTTTTACTCACCACAACTGCAGAGGCTACCAGCTTCATCTGAAACAGACTATATTATAAACAGGCCGTTATTTATTATCCCGTGTATTTTACTTTTTATCCGCTCCTGTTTGCCTTGATAAAGTTAATGCGTCGCGCCGTCATTTCAAACTCAACACTTCCTGTATCTGTTTCAAATTAAAAGCCCCTTATAACTTGAGTTGAGAGAATCCCTTCCTTTTCTAAAAAGGCTTTTATTGTGAAACATTTGCAGGAACTTGTTGTGGAGGATTCAGTGACTTGCATAGTTTATGTACTGTTGTTCAGATGTAGCTCCTGCCATCTGGTGGCAGTTTTTACGTTAGTACAACAACATTTCGGCTGGCACATGAACAGATACAGTGATCAAAATAATAGTAATAATAATAAAAATAGGACAAGAATAACCTGATGACATCACACACATCATGAAAGACAACCAGCGGCAATTGTGTGGACCATCGTGTAGTGTGTCATGTCTGTCGGCCAAGTCACGGCATGATTTTATGACTCCACAATCGCCTAATGTGACATAGTGACCTTTAAGACTGAATATGTATGCATATATATCTGATGTCTACTTGGTATTTTACAATCCAAAGTCACACTTTTATAATAACCCAGCCAGATGCAATGAGAGGCTGAGTGACCATCCGGTGCTCTGGGAGTTTACCTGCTGGGCCAGTCAACCTGTGAGCCGGCGATGAGCAACACAGGAATGAAACAAAAGGCTGAAAATATATCCGAATTTGTTTTTTCTAGTCCTTGCGACGAGCTCCACAGAGGGAAGAGAGGGAGGGTCAGTCAGTCACGAGCAGACCACTGATGCATCTTCTATTTGATCTTTTTATATACTGAACTCGTAGTAATGTGACACGCTGTTTGTGTTCTGAATAACTCTCCACAACATGGAGAAGCAGCAGGGAACCATCTGAAAAGGTGAAGCAGGGAAAAATAAAAACCCTATGAGAGAACAAATAAAGCACCCTGCTACAAATACTACACAGTGATTCATTCAGTCTGAAGCACCAGACATCAGTGCAGCACTAGAGATGCTCCAGCCATTGTGCTGCCTTGAACCGCTGCTGAAAATATCATGCATTACTCACATGTACGCTCACGTGAATGACCTAACAACACATTAAATATAAAAATAGCAAGATTAAGATAATGATAGAGAATGTGATGGTACATCATGTGGCAAGGAAAATGTTTCTGAAATCCTGTTACTGCTGGATTTTCTACACACGAATGACTCATAATGTTAAAGCTCCATTAATCAATATGTTTATATTAACACTGAATCTAATCAGCCGCTCCAGGCTGTTGTGACTTTGGGATTACAATAACTAACACAAACCACTCAACCAATCCATAAACTAATGGTAATTTATAAATCACTGGAATCCAATCTGGAGGTCCAGAACCGCACTACGGGTCGCCAAAGCTTCATGCAGGGTTGTGAGGTCTTCCTGATTTTAAGGCGTGTAATTAAACTTTTTAAAAATATATAAAATAGGCCTAAATCTCAACATTTCATTATTTTTTTGTGAAAAAAAAGTAAATGAAACACTTATTTTAAAGTTCAGATGATTATTCAAGATAGAAACTTCTAATCTCACAGGATAAGAGTACGGAGAAGACCTGAACACAATCTATATTCACAGAGCCTTCACTCTCTGCTAAACAGCCTTGTTCTGCATTAGAAATGTAAAACAAACAACCAAAGAGCTGATAGAACAATGGCCAAGGATCAGGGAAAGGAAAACACTTAATTCGCCAAAAATAAGCCAATTAAGTGTGTATGATGATTAATAATCATAATAAAAAAAACAACTCATCTCTGATGCAATATTCACTGAAATAATCAGCTCAAAATTCATCCAAATCATTCGTTTGACAGAAAATTCCTGCAGTTACTGTGCTCACTATTTTGGTTGATTGTACAGTTTATCAGTTGTTCTGTATTGTTATTGTTATGTATTGAATATAATATGAAATACCAATAAAATATGTCACTTAGTCTGGGGTCATCTGTTTAATCAATGATAGAAAAGGGGTCCCTTAAAGGGATAGTGCACCCAAAAATGAAAATTCAGCCATTATCTACTCACCCATATGCCGATGGAGGCTCAGGATACTTGGATCACTACGGACGAGTAGTATGGAGATATTTTGTGGATTCAATTATGTTTTTGGACGTTTGAATCTGGGGCGCCGTCAGCCTCCATTAGGTGGAGTTGTGTTGCTACCCCCTCTCCCCTGAGATCTCCGCAAGTGTTGTGAGGACTCTAAAACTTCACCCGAGCCTCCATCGGCATATGGGTGAGTAGATAATGGCTGAATTTTCATTTTTGGGTGCACTATCCCTTTAAGGAGAAAGGTTGGAAACCACTGGATTAATTTACAAAGAGGCATGCGTGCATCTGGCATCAAAAAACCAAGATGGTGACCAGTATTGGGCAGTAATGCCTGATTAGCAACATGTTACCGCCCAACACATTCAAAGTAATAATATTTCAGTTATCCCGCCAACAAATATCCCTTTACTCCCAGCCTTATTTTGGTTATCATCCCCTACTGAATTAAAATCCAACAATACATCACATCCGACGAGCTAGCTTGGGAGATGGAAACGCTTACACTCATACTCTAAAGGATGTGCAATAATGATAATTAAAACAAAGTTATAATAGAAACAACTTAGCAACTATGGCCATGTCTCTGCCTGTAGTGCTCCCTCTAGTGGCCAAAAATAGATCAATGCAGCTTTAAATGTTTCTTTAAAGTCTTCATGCACTGCAATTTTATTGATGAACTAATAAAAACTGAGTTAATGTGCAGTTTCTAACCAGCTTCTATTGCACAGAATAGTGAATCTCTGGAGGTGGGCGCTTAAAAGAGAGCACTTGAAGGCAGCAGCAGCATGAAACCATCTGTTTTACCCCAGGATCTTTCAACAGAGCAGTGGGGCACAGAATAATTCATTGCAATGTTTAGTTTTGAATTACAAATTATCTAAAAATGGTTATATTCATTTGAAAAGTTTAGAGGGCTATTTTCGTTTGAGTATCAGGGTCAAACGTCCAGAGTTTACCCCCCCGTCCTCCCTGGAGGATACTTTACTTAATATGTGAAATGAAGGTCCCATGATGCAAGATGCTGCAAATGTTGTGAAATCCCTGTTTAGAAAAGTCAAGTGCTTGTCTCTGCACTCTTTCTGCATATTATCTGATAGTACTGGAGCTGCAGAAACAACCATGATTCCTTGTTTTTGGCCATTACGGTGTCCCAAAGAAGCCCCCTGTCTGCTGCAGCTGTCCACTCCTGGACTGATGACAGTGTGCAAAAGCAATGAAACGACACCACAAATGCCCGGTGCATGGGAGGAAGAAAAAAAAAAGCTGTGACGGCTCATTTGTAAAAGTCGCAGAGATCCCCAGAAAAAGTTGGTTCATTAACAATTATTGCGAAAGTGTGGGAAGTAATACGAGACCCTTCTTGATAATGACTCCTCTCGGTCTAAAGAGGCTTCTGAACCATAGCTTCATTTTGCCTCATCATCTTGTCTTAGTTTTTCCACATATTTCCAGTCTGTGGAGATGGAGCAGGAGATTACACAAACTGTCTCTCTCGTTCTATTGTCATCATCTTTCCTGCGACTCACAGGAGGGGACCTCTAAATGGATACCACTTTATTCTGTCTAATGGCTCTTTTAGGGACTTTAATGGCTCTTCTGTGAGGATCTGCAGAAGCACTGCTGCAGACTGCTGCAGTGTATAATAAATAACTTTCATATGTGTGGTCTTGATTATCCACTGTATCAAATGTGCTTAAATAGTACTGCGCCATTCATATTTCAGCTGTGGGCTTACTTTTGTTCCCTTTTTTAGATATGCTTCACAATTACAGTAGCGCCAGAAATTACTGGTCCTGCTGTTTACTAAAACGCAGCAACAAATCAAATTAAAAGTACATTTTGTAAGGACTAATCTGCATACTTGTGTGCACCAGCAGCAACAGCTCATATACTGTAGAGAGAAGTGTGCAGGCAAAATAAATAAGTATTGATAACAACAAAACACAACTTTACGGAAGAATATAACAAGACTAAAGAGTCTACAGCCTGCTGCTGCAAGCTGGAACTCTGTGAGGTTGTACTTAGGCACCAACACAATCTCCAGAAAAAACGTTGGCAGTTCAAGCTTCTGCAAACCACAGATATGTTACATTTGTATGTTTTTATGTAGCTGATATATAAAATCTATTTTTCTTAATGTTTCAACAACACTGTGGTTAAGTTAAGTTGTGTGGTCAGGTTTAGCCACAGAAACTACTTGGTTATGGTTAGGAAAGTATCATGTTTTATCTTAATGCACCTGGTTTTGGGGCCACAATCTACACTAATGGAAATACTACTACTCCAACTACTAATAATGACGATGCATTTTATTTGTCAGTGCCTTTCAAAGCACTCAAGGACACCTTACAAGACACGGTCAAAAAACAAGCAGCAATGTATCCACAGATCATAAAGTCAAACAATTCAGTAAATGTCAGACGACGGCCAAAGTTATTAAAATTCACCCTGAGGGGGACTCTGATGCGTGTATGAAATTTAACGGCTATTCATCCAATAGTTGTCTGGACCAAAACAGTGGAGTTGTTGTCACTAAAAACCACAAATGTGATTGTCCTGATGGTGCTACAGGAAGTCACAGCACCATCAAATTCATTAGGATACATTGTCAGGGATGTCTGGTGGATGTCTGTGCCAAAATGTATGACAATCCAGCAAACAGTTGCCGAAATATATCAGTCTGGACCAAAGTGGGGGACCAGCAAAAAGACAGACATTGCCCTGAGAGCCATGCCTCTTGGCTAAAAAGATTGCACTATTAATGATTGCTTTTACTGTTTTGCATTCTGTTCTGAGTTATAGTTTAGAATAATGACAAGAAAAGTGTTTTTGCAGAACATTATAATAACAAAGTGAAGCTGACCTTTGACCTCTTGGATATAAAGGTCCTCACTTTAATCCTATTGGACAATTGTGTGAAATTTAGTCATAACTAGCATATGAATTCTAGAGTTATGGCCAAAAACAGGTTTTGTGAGGCCTCAGTGACCTTGACCTTTGACCAATAAATTCTAATCAGTTTACTTGTAAGTCCAAGTGGACTTTTGTGTCAAATTTGAAGAAATTCCCTCAAGACGTTCTTTAGATATTTATGTTGACAAGAATGAGACGAATGCAAGGTCAAAGTGACCTTGACCTTTGACTACAAAAATCTAGTCAGTTCATCGTTGAGTCCAAGTGAACCTTTGTGCCAAATCTTAAATTCTTCAAGGTGTTCTTGAGGTATTATGTTTATGAGGATGAGACAGACAAAGTCACAATAACCTTGACCTATGACTACAAAAATCTAATCTGTTCATCACAGTACAAGGGGATGCCAAATTAATGTCATAGTGAAGGTGACCTTTGACCTCTTGGAAATAAAATGTCATAACTTTTATCCTTTTAAAACATTTAAGTGAAATTTTGTCTCAAAAATGTGTTTTGTGAGCTCACAGTGACCTTCACCTTTGAACAACAAATTCTTAAAAGATAGGAGGACCATTTGATTAAGATATATATGTACTATTACTATCTATATTTATTTTTTGTAAGGCAAAAATAATTGGTAACTTATTTATCATATATTTAGACTGGTTTTATTTGTAAGTCATGGATAACTGGTAATTTATATTTTATACTAAGACGGGTTTATATTTTGTAAGATAGATATTTGGTGATTAAAATATATCTACATGGGTTATCTTTGTATGACAAAGTTAAATGGTAATTAAAACTGTATATTTAGAAAAGTTTAAGGAATAGGCTTGTCTATATAAGGAAGTTGTCTGTTTCTTTTCACTCAGAGACTTAAGGAAAATGGGTGGGATTTAATAAGTTTACACTTCCTCCAACTCCTTTTTGGATGTGTAAATCAAACTAACTATACATTGACGATTTGCTTTTATGTTATGCTTTTCATTATTTGTTAATATTACTTTCTTTTTCTCTGCTTGCTGTACGTTCACATCTTTTTTTTTTTCATGTTCGAAAAAATCAAATAAATAAAATACTTGAGTCCAACTGGACGTTTGTGCCAAATTCACAGATATGTTCAAGAGAATGAGACAGATGAATAAGCAGAAGAAAAACCTGAATAATATCCAAACTTTCCTCAAGTGCTCACTCAAGCTGCTCAGTAGCTCAAACACCTCCACCAATCTGTATCAGTAACCTTGTAAAAACGCTCCAGTGCGGCAGGACTTGGCTGAATAAAAAGCAATAATCACAAAACATGGATGTGCCTTCTTACATCAAATGAATGATGAGTCATTGACAAACTGACTGCGTGTGAAGCCAGAGAATGATACCCTTCCTAATGACAGAAGTTCAGTCAAAATACCAACAGCTATTAGGCCCTTTCTGAAGTCCTCTTTCATCACAGCACTGCTGCAAACAGCTGCCTGTATTTGCCTCCAAACAGCTGCCCCTTCTCTTCTTTTTTTTTCTTATTCCAGAAACAGTGAGGTGAGAACTAAAAGCAGCCTGTTCAATTCACCGCCTTATTACCCCAAAACTTCCATTAGCCTTCTGGGCTCCCTCCAAAACACTCAATTAGTGAGCCTGCATTATCTCCCAGCAGCACTGCTGCGAAGTCTGCGGTGTAATGTCCATCGTTTCATTGCAGCAGGGCTTGAGCGTAAAGTGGATGTTTAACTCGGCTAACTTCAGCTTGTCCCTCAGCCACTAAAGTCACTAGCAGTCAAGGAGCTGAGAGAGGCAGGCTCAAGTATCATCGTCAGCTCTCACATGTCAGGCTGATGGGTAATAATTATTAATGAAGAACATCTGCCTGTGGGTGTTGTACCTCACTGGAGAGAAGTCGCACACTTGAACGCTCACACATGCCGCTGCAGTCGCATGTAGTCATGCGCCTCATTGGAAATGCAATACATTCAATAGACTTTAATTACCATCCAACATAGCAACGGCATGATCAAGTGACAGCACTGACATTGAGACGTAAACGGAGGCCGCTGACCTTATATACGAACATGAAACACAGTAATCAGAGCTTAATCACTACTAGCAACAAGTTGGTGGTTATTAACTTCAAGTGTCCTCAGTCAATGTTTGTGTCCTTGTGGAACAAACCTCTCAAGAACGTGACAACAGGAAATGTCCCACAGTTTCAAATTAGTCCTGTGTTTGCTGTTGTATAACCAGTTCAGTCACGCTGCTGTTTCGGGGCTGTACAATGGAGTACACAGTTGTTTGGGCGTGATGGGTCATTCTTTAAGTGAGTCTTTGGCTCTCCTTCGTCTTTCCCCAATCGCTGCTGCCGGCCAAGTCGCCATATGATGCATTCTCTGTTGGCAAGTAAACTGCTGAGATCTTTATCCACCGTCTGTCCTTGTTCTTCCTTTGTTTTGTTTTTTTGAATTGTACATCAGCCTTTACAAATTTTGTCAATGGATTATGGAGGACAAAAGGACACCTGGTAATGCTTCTGAAGAGAGACCCAAGGTGAATAACAAACACCAGAAAGTTGATATTTGTCCTTGTTGGGAGTTTTCTTTCAGAAGCAAAGAAAGAAGCATATTTACAGCTTGCAAACAAAGTCGATGCAGAGACACAAGAGGATGTAAACAGGCGGGAGTTACTAGGGACGTGCAAACTGAGGTAAGGGTGTGACATGAAAATGTTTCAACTTGAGCAAAAAACTGTGGCTTATCCCAAAGTTTAAGGAATCTACAGAGAAAAAAGGAAAAGGGGAGAAAAAAAGGAGGACAAATACAGTGACCCAAATGAACTAATGGATAACTGTTAGCTTGAGCTAACGTCTGTGCTTTCCTAGTTGTTATTATGCCTCCATGCTGGTGACAGAAGTGGCCGGAGGCATCATGTTTTCGGGTTGACTGTCCGTCTGAATGTGATATTTCAAGGACGCCTTGAGGGAGTATCTTCAAATTTGGTAGAAACGTCCACCTGGTCTCAAGGATGAACTGATTAGACTGTGGTAGTCAATGGTAAACTTCGCTGTGGCATCACAGTGTTCTGCAAAAACACTTCTCTGGTTATTATTTAACGTCATAACTTAGGGGGGAAACATTTGGTCAGATCTGAACATTTTTGGACCAAACTGTTCTGGGGACACCCTGAGAGCAACAGCCCCCCAAGAATCACATACATCAATGGCTTTTTGTCTGTTTGCTTCGTACCGCCAATTGTAACACTGATGCGACGTACTGTAAGCCAGAGGTTGGTATAGCAACGTCACTTTTGCTTTGATGAATCAAAATTGTGCTGTATTTCTATTGTCATACGTACATGCTCAATGAGGCCATTTGTCAGCATATTCTTTCATTTTTATGCCTCCGTGCCAGCGATAGCTGTAGCTGGAGGCATTATTTTTTGGGGTTGTCCGCCTATCTATCTTATTCTTGTAGCGTGATATCTCAAGAACGCCTTGAGAAAATTTTAAATTTGGCACAAACATCCACTTGGAGACAACTTGGATTTTGGTGGTCAAAGATCAAGGTCACTGTGACTTTGCCTTTCTCATTTTTGTTAAAACAATATCTCAAGAACACCTGAAGGGAATTTCTTCACATTTGGCACGATCGTTCACTTGGACTATTGCGACAAACTGATTAGATTTTGGTGGTCAAAGGTCAAGGTCACTATGACTTTGTCTCATTCTTGTGAACACAATAGCTCAAGAAAGTCTTGAGGAAAATTTAAATTTGGCACAAACGTCCACTTGGAGACAACTTGGATTTTGGTGGTCAAAGGTCAAGGTCACTGTGACTTCGCCTTTCTCATTTTTGTTAAAACAATATCTCAAGAACACCTGAAGGGAATTTCTTCAAATTTGGCACGATCGTTCACTTGGACTATTGCGACAAACTGATTTGATTTTGGTGGTCAAAGGTCAAGGTCACTATGACTTTGTCTGTCTCATTCTTGTGAAAGCAATAGCTCAACAACACCTTTGAAAAAAAATTCAAATCTGACACAAACGTCCACTTGGAATGAAAAATAAACTGATTAGAATTTGGTGATCAAAGGTCAAAGTGACCTCACAAAACACGTTTTTGGCCATAACTCAAGAATTCTTATGCTAATTATGACAAAACTTCACACAGATATATAATGGGATATAATGATGACGGGATGACATTTTGTATCCAAAAGGCCAAAGGTCAGTTTCACTGTGACATCATAATGTTCTGCATAAAACACCTTTCTGGCCAATATTCAACATCATATCTCAGGAACAGAAGTGGAGACATTTGGTCTGATACTGATTTTTTTAAACTGTGCTGACTGTATAGATCTTCTGTGCTGAGGGGGTGAAGACGTGTGTGAAGCATCCATGGTTTCACAGACATTGATGTAAACTGTAAGTGCAACTTGAGTGTTTGGCAGAGGCGTACAACGGCGAGGTGGTAATTGAAGTTGTTTTTGTTTGGACCCAAGGTAGACAAACTGCCACTTTATTGCAGTGGACAGGGATCCATATAGAGAATAAAGAATAAAAATGCAGACTTTTCATCCACATTCAGCCTGCTTCAACCAAAATGTCTTCTGACCTTGAAATCACCAGCACCATTCTTATGAAGACACAAGAACACAGACTGAGAAATACCCTCAGTCTGATTAAGCCCAGAAAATGTGCACTTGCATCTTCCTTTTGAAACATACTCGAGTATTTCCTCGAACAGCTCTTTAATCGTCATTTTAATCTTTGCAGCACTGAGCTGCGATGAGCGAGTGGGATCCTGTGGCAGGTATCGAGGGACATTAAACCATTATACAATAATGAATCCAGCCTCACGTAATTACTGCAGCATGCAGCAACAGCCTACAAGATTTTCCAGCATGTGTCTTTTGTGCGAGATGAAGAGGTGTGTGTCTGGAGGATTGTGAGAAAGGGTGGTTGTGTCAGCATGCCCCCGTCATCCTCCTAAAGGTGCTGGGAGACAGATAAGGAAAATGGCCGCACCCTGTTCCAGTGACTGAATGAGCCAGCCTCATCTTTACAGCCAAGTCAACTTTTTTTTCTTTTTAAATCACAGTGTCTCTATGATGGACAGACATGAAGAAGTGAATAGCACTGCAGACCTCTGAGAGGACGGGGAGAATGAGATGAAGAGGACTAAATGACAGCAGGAACCTTTCCCAGCACACTGAGATACTGTTCTGCCTTGACATGTCCATTAGAGAGAGACACTGAAAGGACATGAGGGTGACATTATCATCAGCAGCTGCAGTGGTCAAACGGGTAAAAGGAAACACAAAACGCAGCTGTAATGCTCAAACTGCGCCATTTTGTGAATGCATTATGATTTTTATGAGCTTTTTATGAACTTCACAGAAAATAAGTCCGACTGAGTCATTTTCTACTTTTTTCCTCTTCTATCACCCATGCTGAGAAGTGGGTCAGATGTGAGATTAGGAAAGATGATGCATGACGAAGCAGGAGAAGTATTTTAACTCTAATATGATGAAAAATGAGAATGGCACGGACGGTCTCGAGATGAAATGTAACACCTCCCAGTGAAGCTCCTTGGCCAGTGTGTGTGTGTGTGTGAAGCTAACCCATTATCTTGCATCCACATAGTGAGTGTGGGATAATGGAGAAGAGATGATGGGGAGGTAGTCTGAGTCACGCTGTCATTAATGAAATCCTGTTAAAATGTAGGGTGCTATAAAAGAATAGAGAGGGCTTAATGATAATCTATCGTGACAATAATGTTTGTTTATGGATGGAAATTTTGAAGCACGCTGTATGGTCACCAGCCAAAATCATATTTAGACAGGTATTCAGTCAGCAATCACTTCGTGGAATAAAGGAGAAATAAAATCGCTATCGCTGTGCAATTTTCTGTACCCTTTCAAACCAACGCGCAACTCCTGCAGCTTTGCAGTGGGAGAGGGATTCCTCTCTTTGTGAAATCCACTCAGCCCTGAAGAATAAGCACTTTTCCTCTCTCTGCCTATGCACAGTAGAATACACGATGACTCATTTTTCGAGCCGGCTATTGTCAACCCAGGAAAATACAGAGAGAGTGATGGCTGAATGTTTAAAGAGCACAGCCTGTGATAAACATCAACATCTCATCCTGAAACTCAAAGTGACAATAATGTATTTGGCTGTCAGATAAAAAGGTACAAATTAGACGAACTGATGATTTGGTCCACGAAGCTGAAAGTTTTAATCGGTTAGTGCTGGTTGATGTGGTGACTACTGTGGTAACAGTAAGAACAGTTTAACACTAAAGCAATCAGTTGTTAAGCATCAACTTTGACAGAAATGCAACTGAAGATCATCAGCTGTATCTGTTTACAGTGCAGCCAAACAAATTGTTTTAATAAAGAAGTTGTTCGAAGGTTCTGATTTCATACTTTTCATCTGTGAATGTTCCTTGTTATCATTCTGCAATATTTAAAACTGATTCACTGTCAAAAAATAGGCTACTAAACATGAAACAATTCTCTTGCTTTATAAACAGTTTTGTTAACAAAGTCCTATCAGTGCTAACTGATAGGAACAAGTTGTGTTTCCTGTGACTGCCTCACAATAAAAGCCAGATGAATGCTTTTAATATGAAGCAGGAGCAGTAGGAAATTTTCGTTTTCATTAGCAGCAACTGAATCCAGAATTGATACAGCTGGAGGGGAGTGAAGAGTAAACAGTGAATGATAATGAGATAAATTGAAAACGTGATTACCTGCTTCATTGTTTGTGTGAAGTGGCTCTGTTACTAACAATGAAAACTACCTGCCGACCATGAACAGTCAAGTTTACAAATGGCTTTTGATTTCACGAAAATTTTACTTGTTGTTGTTTTTGCTGTTTATAAAGTTAGCACTGTTAGCTGCTAGCTGCAGGCTCATCAACTTGTACGCTCTGAATTTAGCCCCTTTAACAAAGCCCATTCTTAATGTTTACATATCTACATATATTTGTAGTAAGTTTACAGCAGAAGTGTCTGTCCCAAATGCACAATAATTACTGGAACCCGACTATATTATATATATTAAACCCCCCCTTTTTATGTGTCCAATGATCATAGTTCTTGGAACGGCGCATTAAGGTTGTTGTTTTTTAGCTCCGACTTTAGAGTCAGTATTTTCCCCGCACAAGAGGAACTATGAGTGATGTATTTAAGTGTACACTGATTGGTCAAACACAGCAAATGCAATTTTTGAGAACCCGTTAGCCGTGTATACAACCTAAAACATGAACGATTGCTCATACCAAAAACTATAATTACCGCCTCGGTTGAATGCCTTCGCGTACCAGACAAGTCTCTCCAACAGTTTTACATCCCTGTCTGTGAAAACATGGATGCTTCACACACACTGTCCCTCCGACAACAGCACAGTTTCAAGATGGACACCCACAGATTAGTGTCACCACTTCAGTATCTGACTAAATGTCTCTCCTTCTGTTCCTGAGATATGACATTGAGTAATGGAATTTTGTCATAATTAGCATAAGAATTCTTTATTTATGGTCAAAAACATGTTTTGTGAGGTCACAATGACTTTGACCTTTGACTACCAAATCTAATCAGTTTATTTTTCAGTTCAAGTGGACGTTTGTGTCAAATTAGAAGAAATTCTGTTAAGGTTTATGATATCAAATTCATGTGAATAAGACGGATGCAAGGTCACAGTGGCCTTGACCTTTGACAACCAAAATCTGATCAGTTTTTCTCCTGAATCCAAGTAAACGTTTGTGCCAAATTTGAAGAAATTCCCTCAAGATGTTCTTGAGATGTTGTGTTCACAAGAATGAGACAGACAAAGTCAGAGTGACCTTGACCTTTGACCACCAAAATCCAACAGGTTCATCGTTCACGAGTCCAAGGGGATGTTTGTGCCAAATTTGACGAAATTCCCTCAAGGTGTTCTTGAGATATCATGCTCACGAGAATGGGACGGATCGGCAGACAGATGGACAGCACTAAAACATAATGCCTCCAACTACAGCCATCTCCGGCGCGGAGGCATAAAAATGGAAGGAAATAGCTGTACTGAGCATGTACATATGACGATGGAAGTACAACATGATTTTGATTCATCAAAGCAAAAGTGGCGCTGCTATGCCAACCTCTAGCCGGATTACAGTACGTCAAATCAGCGTTCAAAAGCGGTACAAAGCAAACAGAGGAAAAGCCATTGAAGCTGTGTAATTCTTGTGGGGGCATTGCTCTCAGGGGGTCCCCAGAAGAGTTTGGTCCAGAAATAATTATGGTGATAGGGAAACAACTGCTCCTCAGCCCTCTTTTATGCCTACTTATGAAGTATAACGGATTGTTTTAAAGTTCACAAAGAAACAGCTTAATTTCTCTTAATGCTGGCTACAAAGACTAGAATAACAAAGAGGGTTAGAGATGAATCTCCTTCTGTTCCATTGTGGAAATCTCTGGTATCTGATACTGTCACTTCAAAGGAGTTAAAATATGAGAACTCATCTTTTTGCAAGAAAATGACAGAAATCTCTAAATCTTGAATTAAGTGCATTTTGGCACAAAGATAAATGACTGAGCTGAAGGATTGTTTTGTTCATGTACGACACTATTGTTCAATACTCCTCCGTTCTGGTGACTAGATGAATGATGAGTGTGCTCTCCTGGACCAATTATGAAAATACTCTGCATATGGTTCTGAGTTGCTGCTATTTCCTATTTTGGAAATAAAAATCAATAAAAAGAAATGTTAAAAAAAGCAAAGTCCATGGTTTGGATATTTGCTCTGTGGTGGAGGCACACCCAGCTTCAGGAATGGAGGGCCCCATTGTTAGAGGCCTGCACTGTATTACATTACGCCGTTTATTTGCCCAGTGGCTGCTCTCTGACCCACAGGGCGGCCGCTGTGCTGACAGATGAACGGCCTTTCTCTGTCACACCTGGTCACAATATGTCAGTTCAGCGCCTATAGAGCCTACACACCACACACACACACACACACACACACAGTGTGGCACATCAAAGAAAACAGGCGAAGACAGTTACTGTATCCTTCATGGGAACGTGTCATGACAGATGAGGAAAAGTGCAAACACCCAGAACATCAACTGCCCAAATCTGCCATCGGCGATCTGCTCTCCTCACTCGGACAAAGACATGAAATACGATGAGCAGGGAGGTAATGGTGACCTCAGGAATAAAAGTCCTATTTTTCCACCTCTGTGGAATGAAATTATGGATATAGTGATGAATGTTGCTCTTTAACAGCCTCTTCTATCATCCATTAATTACCAAACAAGTCGGGTGTGAAATTGCCCTGACAACCGGCTCTGTGTGGCCACTTAACTTTCAAGTGATCTTGTTTATTGTTCAGATATTGAGCTAATAGCTTAAAATTGAATTTCAATTCAAACTATCAAAATGTGTTGATACGGGGAGCGGATTTTAAATGCTTTACGTGGGGACACAGCGTCCGACCGTGAAACACCTGCTTCCTGTCATCCATTCGTTCCAGGTCTCAGAGGCGATATTAGACGGGGTGCACATAGCATTTTGACATTAGCCTATCATTAAGACATTATTTCTTATTATGAACATTAACGCAATTACCCTAAATAAACCAGGCGACTGCTGAGATGACTGCCAGACGCTTTAACCCTTACACTGAATGCTACAAGCGTTATGTTTACATCCACTCAGGAAATCTGCATAGTCTCGTATTCTGGCTGTCACCTGATTCCAGAAACATATGAAAACAGGAAACTGGTGTCTCTGGATTCTGCAGGAATTCTGCTGGATCGGTTTACAACACAACTCTAGTCTGGTCTTGCAGCAGCGCCAAAGCTAAAAGGAGCCAGAGCTGCTTACATGAACATTTCAGTGCATCAAGCTGCATCTTTGTTCCACGTTGCCCTCACAAACAGTGCCAAAGTAATGTCAACTTGACTTGAATGCTTTTAATGTGGAGCAGTGGTAGTGGGAAATATTCAGTGTGTATTAGCAGTAAATAAACAGAGCTCTGACTCAGACCAAGGCCATCATCTCCAAACACACTTTTATAGTTTCACTTTGATTTACTCACTCAGTTATAACGCTCTAAACAACTTCCTCTTACTGCCCAGCTACCAAAACACCAGATTAGAGAAGAGTTAAAAATACTGAAATGCTGATTTAATTATATTATCATTTGTTCCAATGTGCTTGAGGCATTAAGCTTTACGAGTTTCTTTGCCCCAAGTCTTGCCTCTCGCTGGTGGCATTTGTACGCAGCCGAGTAAATGAAAAAGAAACCCTGTGACCTCCTCTGCATCTTTTCCAGTTTCATAAATATGAGCCATATTTTTTTTTCACAGTAAATTTTCATCATAAAAGATGCTAGGATGCACATCAGTCATAAATGGGGCAATAAAGGACACTTTGTTCCTTTCCGTAAACATGCAATATTTATCTATCATTCAAGAAGTATGAGAGAGATGGGGATACTTTTGAAATTGGTGCTATATGACCAAGGAAAACAGAGGAAAAGGGCTGTGGCATTTGCTTTTACTCAAGAGGTACAAAACCTATAACTATGAGAATGTACTGCGCCAAACCAGACCGGAAAACACTTGCGCTGATGATTGACGTAATATGAGCTTGTCAGTTTGGGCACAGGAAACAATACAGTGGCCAGCTGGTGACAGATGATCTCATATTAGGAAGGAAGGTAGGAAGTAGCACTTCAAAATAAAACCTCTGTGCCGAAAATTCACCGTACTTCAAAATAAAGTCTGTCTTTTACAAACTTGCAGTTCATTCAGAATGGACCCTCAACCAACTTTTGGACCGGGATCCACCAGCTGCGAATCACTTAGTTAAAATATGCTTCTGACAACGAGAAATAGGCAACACAGTAACAGAATTATGGTTTATATTTGATCAGCACTGCCTAGTTTTACTGTTTGATCTCAGCGATGGCAATGACCCTCCGTTTTTACCATACAGGAAACAGTGTTGCACCCACTTCCTGTTCAGAACTCTTGATATTACAGCCACACAGCACACTACAGTATGTTTCTGAAGACATCTGAGGCGTGAAATAGGCAATACAGTCACAGAATCTCTGGTTATATTCTATCAGCACTGCCTAGTTATACCGTTTCATCACAATTTGGTCTGTGTTTGGTCTCAGTTTGATCTGCTTCCATACTCTTTTACCCCTTTTTGACAGTCATGGCTTGGCTTGGTTTGGTTTGGGCCATCAGCCCATCACAGCAGGGATTTGCATTTCCATGAGGGCTACCTTAGGTGTGTCTTAAACTGATGATGGCTTGTCTTGAGCGATGACATTTTAAAAGCAGACTGCTGATCCTCTGTTATTTTTGCTGCATGTGTTTTTCCACAGCAGGGCAGGTAAAAGAAGTTTACCTGTTGGAGGTGAGCTGTTTGCAGAGGTGCAGTAAGAGCCTGTTGTCTGCAGCTCTTCATCAACATCTCACTGTTGCTGTTTCTGCTTTAACCCGTGTCTTTAACACAGAAAAGCCGCTAACAAAGTTCCGCTAATTCAGAGATAAACGCACTTAATTTCCTCTAAATTCTTCACAATAAAAGTCACTGTTATTTTGTTATGAATAAACTTTTATTGTGAAGCACCAAAATAAGGAAATGTTGAGTTTTCGAGCAGCAACTTCACAAAACTTCTACGGCTGATAGCGAACATGAAACATTAAAATAAAGCAGATACTACTAAAAACAGGACGCAGGAGAGAAACTAAACTCCAAACCACAGAGATTCACTTAGAAGCTATAGACGTACTGAGAGCTAAACACAGAGACTTTTAAAACGCCTTTCTCTCCGGTCTCCTGCAGACAGAGGTGAGGAGAGTTTCGCAACACACGTTTGTTTGGGCGACATGTCAACACAACCCGGTTGAGTGCATACAGCCCGGCTTTTGGACCTACTCCTGAGAAGGCCCATCTCTGGCGCGGCTTGGCGTGGAAACACAAATCAGCGCGACTATGGAAACACAAATCAGTGCAACTATGGAAACACAAATCAGCGCGACATGGCTTTACTCAGCGCGGCTAAGTAGAGTTAGTCCACTAATAATATTTAACTTTACATAACCTCTATAACTATCTATTAAACTGCCATTAATTTGGAAATCATGATAACCAATTTCATGATTGTTAGAAGCATATAGACACAGGGAATAGCATGCACATACTAAAACTATGTGCACTGAATGGGACAGTTCAGGAATACAAAGTTAACTCATTGATGGTAAATAAATATATCATGTTGGCATCTTTGTATAGGAAAAGTTTTTCCAAGGTACAGTTTAAAGAGGAAGTTCCGTTTTTTACATCCTGGACCTTATTTCTGGCATTAAATACGGTTGTTTACTCACCCAGATAAGTTTGGCGTCATTTGAAGTCCTGCGGAAGATATTTAGATCCGCGAGAGCCGCGTACATCCATATAGTGGGAATGATCGGGGCACCGACAATGAGGCTCTAAATAACACATTATCTGCCGCGAAACTCGTTCATTTCACNGTTCGGTCCTGCAGGCTTTGGCTGGGTCTTCCAGTTTACTTTCGGGACACGAAAAAAAGTCTCTACAACAGCCCGGTTGATCATAGAAGTGAAATCCTCTGTAGCTGTGAGATAGTCATTTCTGGAGACATCCAGATGTGTATCTCCTGGCCTCAAATCCCACTCGGAGCAACAAAGGCATTCCTCCTCTGTTGGCATAGTGGAACATTGTCCGCAAGAACACCACCAGTTAGCATCTATTCTCGGACGTGCAGCGGTTTGTTGTTCTCTGGCCAGCTGTTCGTCTCTCTGGCTCCGCATCCTCCTTTCAAAGAGCTCCTCGTCCGTATACTCTGGCTCAAAACGGTAAGGACGTCCATCATATTCAAAGTCGTCGTCCACAACCTCAAAATCTGACAAATATTCAGCCATGTTTCAAAAAACTAACAGTAGCAAATTCCAGCTGTAAACAGAGCCGTGCTGCGGGTGTGCGGCACACCTGGATGACATCATCCAGGTCAGAGGTTAGTAGGTCAGTATAAATGACCCGGATGATGATGACAATTCTAGCGATTCATAAAAACATATTGGTGAAATGAACGAGTTTCGCGGCAGATAATGTGTTATTTAGAGCCTCATTGTCGGTGCCCCAATCATTCCCACTATACGGATGTACGCGGCTCTCGCGGATCTAAATATCTTCCACAGGACTTCAAATGACGCCAAACTTATCTGGGTGAGTAAACAACCGTATTTAATGCCAGAAATAAGGTCCAGGTTGTAAAAAAACGGAACTTCCCCTTTAAGCCCCTGACAAACACCGACAAGTGAGGCTGGTGCAGACTGTATGTGTCACTGATATGGCTGATGTCCCCCTAAAATCTCGAGGTAATTGCAGCCTAATGCACACTTGTAAATGTCGTCTCAAAGGGGTGAAATCACCACAGTGCATTAGCAGATCTCTGAAAGATCCCTCGCTCTTTGTTGCCACAAAATGGTCAAAATATGTTCTTTTATTTTTAGGAACACATTTTCTCTCATAGAGCTGTTATTTTTTTTGGAATAATGTGGCTTCCCCCCGGTGCTTTGTGTGGCAACATATTCATTATATTATTTTGTCAGAGCTCTGTGTTATTTCTTTTTCAGTACATGTGCTAAGGAGGAGGACACACTTCCACATAAAACAGACACTACATCTGTCTGAGATGTAATAACCACTGGAATTTATTTATCTACAGCACCCTCGTTGGAGGAATTGCCGTCTCATATTTCATCTTTGCTGCTCTGGCTCATACCTCACCTGCTCCAGGGGCTAGTTGATGTTTCAGAAACCACCGTGCCAGAACTGATATATGAAAGTCTTCTGTTACTGCAGCAGTCTGAAGGAATAATCTGCACATACACCTAAAAGTCAAACTTTCTGTATCTGTCCACTACCTGCCTGTGACTGCTTTAGGTCAGCCTGTATCTTTGGGATTTGTTGGCGAAAAGAAAATAAAGACTATCACCAGACCTATCCTTTAAATGCTTAAATCAGAGAGGCTGATTGAACTTTAGATGACAGCCAAACTGCTCTTGCAGGGTGTTGCACCTGTTTCTGATAAACAAACTAAAGTCTGTGGGTGGAAAACCAGTTTGATATGCGAAGCTAAAGTTCCAGTAAATCAGCTCCTTTGAGTTTCAGCAAAGGCAGATGGTGGAACATGCTAAAAGTTGCACCCTTAATGCAATCATCATGCACTTGGTAAAGCACATTCACACTCATGCTACTCAGTGACTCTGTAGATCAATCTGCTCACATCACACAACATGAGGAGGAAACGATGCCACAGAATCCACTGAAATCTGCTCAATGACTGCGAGCGGCTGGCAGCAACTGTGTTACGAGCCACATGTCAACCTCTGGCAGCGTCCGACTGGCCGACCCTAGAGGTGAGGAATTCCAGCTGCGGCAGGGTGGACGAGGGGAGTCAAACACACGGTGCATTAAACAGGAATCAAACAGCAGCCTGTGTTGCCTTTTCTGCCTTCTGATCCAGGCACGTGAACCGAATATCCCGCACTTGGAATGCTAATGATGCCTGTAAAGTGTGAGCGGTTATTACTGAGTCTGCCACACAACAGTGTTGATTGTTGTTCCCTGCAAGGTCTCTACAGCACCGCAGTATATGTATCCTTTAACATACTAAACAGCAAGTGCAGCAGCTGGTGAACTTGGCGGAGCATTTCGCTGCTTAAGAGCCAGATATTTCCCTCAGGAGTTGGTCTACACCGAACCACAGCTAAAAAGAATTGGACTTACATTCACCAGATGGACATAAATATAACTCAGGATGAATGTTAATGTGTTGGCTAGGTGTGTAAACTGGCAACTTTTTCCTTGCAAGTTCACCATATCAACCTAAAAGGTGATGATGTAGTTATGCATTTATTCCCAGTGTTGTAGAGTAGTGAACTAATATAATTTTAAGAAGAAGAAGAAGATGAAGTTTATTAATCCCCTCCGGTTCCCAACTTTAGTCTCTATGAGCTGAGCTACTGCTGCAGTTCTTGATTGCTAGAATAAGGCAAAGAAATTCATTCTGAACCAGGAAGTGGTCTTTATTTCACCTCAACATAACTTTATGTTTATGTTTAATCTCTGAACCCACTGGCCATCGGTCTGGCGACAATAAGCCTCCAGGGGCAGCGGCCGATATGTCGGGGGTTCTGTTGTAGTCAGCAGATATTCGGACCAAGACTGTCTCTTATTTCAGGACATTTCAGCTAATCTCTATAGTAAGATATCTGTATATGAATGCAGATACATTTAAAGAAAATAAAACCCAACAAGAAAATTAACCATAGTTAGACGACAGCTGATGGGTTCTGAGACTGCATTGCTACTGCATCCCACCTCTCCACACTGACCGTTTACCTGCCACTCAAACGTGATTGGTCAATACTACTCGGACAACAAATGTACTACAACAGAGAATCAGAACGCTTCCCAAAATCTTGTAACACTGCCTACAGATTCTGCAAACACACACAGATATCTCTTTAAAGAGATTAGACGTCATTAATTGGGTACATTTCACAGTAGCTTGCTCGTTTATGAACTACATTTATATTTGCATAGTAGGTCAAGTTGTTAAACTACAGGTTTTTACAATTTTTGGGTAGTGAACCACTGAAACTACAAACAATTTTGGGCCATATAAGTGAATTGGTACTGATGATTGCTATCTATTAACAAATGAGATATTTCAGGGGGCAGCAAACTTTTCCGTTGTTTTTTTTTTTTTTTAACAGGTCCTTGAACACAGCGCAGGTGGAACTTTTCCCAAGTTTTTTTGTTTTTTTTTAAATATTTTTGGGGCATTTAGCCTCAATTTAATCTCTCAAGACAGATTCTGCAATTTACATTGTAGAATCTGTCGGCAGCCCTGTGTGAAAGACGACTAGAGAGGGGGGCGTGGCTTTGAGTCTGAACGATGCTGCGCTTTAGCCAATCACAATGGAGGGGGCGCGGCCGAGACGTGCAGGTGTCCCCAGGAAATGTGTACCTACAGAAATAGCAAGCTCCGCGTCCATAGCGACCGCTCCACCCAAAACACCGTCTCGTCAACGTGCAAAAAAATATTTTTTCCAGCGGATGTCTTAGTTACAACATGATTGAGCTAACTGGAGTAGTTTCATGTCGTATCCAACAACGGGAGGCTTTTAATAGATGACGTCCTGATGTTAGCTTTGCTAACTGTCCCTGTCAGCTGCAGCCACTGATGCTTTCTAGACATCGTGATTTCCCATAACTGAATAAATACCACACATAGCAACACAAAACTGCTTTGCTAGCTCAATCATGTTGTAACTAAGATATCCGCCGGAAAAAATATTTTATTCACGGACCGTTTATTGAGTTATTACCTTATTTTTACCCAGTCTATGGTTATTACAGACACCGCTAACGGCTAACGTTAACAGCTAACGGCTAACGTTAACAGCTAACGGTTAGCCCAGCTAATCTACAATAACCATGTTTATTACAAAACGTGCACACAGAAATAGTAACGTTTGTTCAGTCATTGTGTTTATAGACTTAACAAACATCAGATTAGTCTACACGGTGATATAGTGACGTGAAAAATGTGATACATAGCTAAACTCTGCTGGTTTTCTACCCGAGGTATTTGTAAACAACACGGTGATTCCCTGGGGGCACCGCCGGAAGTGAAGGGCGTGAGGCCCCCGCACTTCCGTTAGTCGAAAAACTCCGGGCTGTGCCTCAAGAGGTAAAGGAAGAAAAACTTTTTTTTTTTTTTACCGATTGATTTCCAGATTGGCCTCAATTTGATATGACAGCTGTAGCATCAAACAGGTAGAGAAGTGGGGGAATGAGCAAAAGCCTACTGGCTGGAACCGAACCCACAGCCACCGTGGCAAAGACACAGCCACTGCACATGAGGCACCAACTCCACCAGGTGAGCCAGTGGACGCCCCCTTTCCTGAGCTTTTTATCCCCCTTAGCAACAGTTTGTAGATTTTAAGCTGTGGGGTTGATAATTGCTCAGTTGATCCGCTGATGAGATCAGATCGACGGGTGAGAGGAGCAGCTGCTGCAGAGGCTGGTGAAAGCAAACTTTGAGACCTAGACGGCTAAGATTCGCTTACACTGCATCTGGTGTTCTGCTGCTCCGTCTCTACCCAGAGTCTGTCTACCCTCCAACACTGTGGTGCAATGACTAATCTAGCAGTGTATATATATATTCCAACACCACACACAGTAGCACACCTAGTGGGCCGCCAAAAATAAACAAATGTATGGGAAACCCGGAATGTTCAGAGATGTTATTGCATGATATTTTAGGAAGTACTTGGCTAACATTAATCCTGCCTGGTGCAATCCCCCACCTGAACTCGTAGTTTCTGAAGGCAGGTGTCTGATGGACACTGTATACAAAACCAAAGCTGACATTCTGGCACTTCTCAATCAATAGTGAGGTATTTTATTCTTTATTTTTGTTGTTGTTTATGTAAGACCTGGGAACAAGTGGGTACCTTTTGCAATCAACTCAAGTAAGTGGATATTTTTGCTCGCATGTGACATTTTGTTTAATTTCGTATTGTACATTGTCAGTTTGATCAGTTTCTACAAAATTGTTTGAACTACCCTTAGTAAACCAAACTATATTTCACTCTGGTGTAGCTTTGCTGTCGTTTAACTTCTCCCAATGTGAATTAATTAGTATTTTGCAGAGCTATGTTTTCAAAGTAGCAACACTGGGGCTTAGTTCTTGCATCCATCTTTCAGCCTCGGTCACTCCTCATGCTAACTAACCAGCTCTTAATGTATTTATTCCAAACACAACATAAATACAAATGCATCACAACACTTCACAAACTGCTCACAGGCTTAATTGCGACTGTGACAGAGCAACTGGTGACGAGAAAAGACTGCAAATTCTTACGTTAATCGATGATGTGTGGTGCATTGCTGGTTTGTAATGCGCTATGGGGACGACACACACATTCATCCAGTACAAATGTGCACGGACACAAACTTGGTGTGCAGATGTCTGGAGGGGACAGGGTGATCTAATATGTGACTGTGGAGAGCGTGAGGACAGGGGTGGGGGCGGAGGTGGAGGTGGAGGTAGCGGGGTGTCAGAATTAAAGGTGGAGCCCTTCCTTTCAAGTTGAGGTTAAAAGCTTCTCTGAGGCGGTGACCTTGGATTTAAAAGGTCTCCGGGCGTGACTCATAAACAGGTGTTAGAACAGCTGTAATAGAATGGTTCCTGGCTGTCAGAGGGGTGGAGGAGGGGGAGAGACGGATGAGGAGAGGAGGTGAGGGGACAGTACAGAGGCGGCGGGTTGGCCTCAGACCACCATGACAGCCCGCGGGGACGGGGAGCGTGCATTCCTTCACACTAATGGGGCTATTTGGCAAACAGTTATGGAAATAAGTCCTTGAGATGATCAGATTTAATGTGCATAACAATTACTGCTGCATTTATAATGTGCTGTACGCTGAACTTAACACAGTGCTGTTCATCACACTTTAACGTCTGAGAGATAATAAGTGCAGTCTCAAGATGCTCATATATAAGGGGTCAGTATTTAATGTCTTTACATTTGACTATTTTAATGTCATTTTAGGTTTAATAGGAGTCTTCAGCGGGGTAGAAGAGGTTTAAGATGTAAATGCAATATTTAAATAGATCATTATGGGTCACCTTTACTCTCCAGTATACTCCAAGTAGAGACTATTAATAAAATTTTGCTACGCTAATAGCTCTGTTAGCAGCTCCTAGTCCTGAGGGAAGCACGTTTCATCTCGGGCTTTTCCCAATTCTTGAGAATCTGGACAAAACCCTTATTATTTGGGGGTAGTGGTTGATTTTTACTCTTCAATTAGGCTGGGAAAATATATTTTAGAAGACTTGACTGTCAAACGTTGTAATGAACCAACCTCCCAGTGATTGAATATTGTCTTAATTAACAAAAAGTTATATATTTACCACAGCAGACAGGACCCCAGGTGCAGACTGTGCAAAGGTGCTCCTGAGACAGTTCAGCACGTAACAGCAGGTTGTAAGATGCAGGCAGGAAGAGCGTACATGGGACGCCATAACCAAGTGGCTGGCATAGTGTACAGGAACATCTGCACTGAGTATGGGCTGGAAGTCCCAAGGTCAGAATGGAAGACACCTCCTAAGGTGGTTGAGAATGACCGAGCTAAGATCCTGTGGGACTTCCAGAACCAGACTGACCAAGCGGACATCGTGTTGATCGCCCAAACAACAGAAGAAGGCAGTGGTGATAGATGTAGCGATCCAGAGTGAGAGCAACATCAGGAAGAAGGAACACGAGAAGTTTGAGAAATACCAAGGGCTGAAAGAGGAGCTAGAAAAGATGTGGGGAGTAAAGGCAACAGTGGTGCCCATGGAAATCTAAGCACTGGGCTCCAGCAGATTCCAGGTCCAACATCTGAGGTCTCTGTCCAGAAGAGTGCAGTCCTAGGAACAGCTAAGATACTGCGCAGAACCCTCAAACTCTCAGGACTCTGGTAGAGGACCTGAGCTGAGGGAGGGGGTTATAAAATCTTATTTCATGACAGAGTTGTGTGTAGTCTATCAGCGCCTCCTTGCCCGAGTATCTCCATCTTTTTCCCTCTCCCTCTGTTTATCATGAGACTACTGCTGCAGGAGTGTGAGCTCTGCACCTGGAAAAAGTTGGTGAGAGTTTGCCTGCACACACCTACACACACACACACAGTGACGGCGCTACCTGTTAGCATTACAAGGCTAATGTTACCATACAGTTATTAATGGGTCTAACGACAGAGTCGAGCTGTTTTGGCATCGGTTTGAGTTTGTTGGGCAACAATAGTACAGCCAGAATATTCGCATTAAAAANGCCAAAGTTGGCTAACTAGCATCATAGCTAGACGGGGATGGACATTTCGAATACTTTCAACTGCTCATTTTCAATCATACATTGTAGCCCATGTGCAGGTGGGTCATCAACCCAACTGATTTTTTTGAGAAACAAACCCATGTGCAGGTGGGTCATCAACCCAACTGATTTTTTTGAGAAACAAATGTTAGCAGCACGGCAACCAGCATTAGCAGTGTCCCGGTACATAGCATTAGCAGCCGGCTCCTCCTCCGCAGCATTAGCAGTGTCCCGGTACATAGCATTAGCAGCCGGCTCCTCCTCCGCTGTATCCCGGAAGCAGCGTTAGCAGCAGAGAAGCTGGACTTGCTCGAACGGTCCGCTGGAAAATCGAAGATCAAGGATGTGGCGCCCGTGGGCAAACAAATCACCCCCAATTTCCACCAGATGCATGTTGGTTGCATCTGCGCTCCGGCACGGCAGCGGAGCCGATAGGATTCAATTCTAGTCAATGTGTGTGTTTGCACCGGTTGCGGCTGTGCTGCGTTCCGGCTCCGTCTCAGCTGCGGCGCTCCGGAGTCCTCCGCAATAGATACGCAGGACTTCTATTTTTGCCGTCAGTCTCCAGCGTGCCGCTGTCCAGCAGCCTCGAATCTGTAGGGGAGGGGGGGCGGACACGACTCGCAGCAGTATTTTGAATTTGAGTGCAGTAACCGTTTTGGCCACATTCTTACATACAGCACCTTTAAATTCCTTTCACTGTCATTGTAAATAAATGCAACGACTTTAAATTCCTTTCACTGTCATTGTAAATAAATGCAACGAAATTCAATGCACAGAATAAAACGTCAAAAAAAATATTGAAAGAGGGGATAAGATATCATTCATTCATACTCTAAACAGGCACGCACACATACACACACACAAGCAGTGCCAACACATGCCGTGAACAAAAAGTAAGTTAAAACTATGGCACGTAAAACAAATAAATGATTAAAGTTGTCGCACACAATGTAAGAGACACTTGTTCATTACTGCCTCTAGGGTATGTAGTGTGAGCAGCAGCAACTGGAATATGGCAGATTTTTCTCAAGTTGAGCTTCAGTTTAAGGTTTTAAAGGCTTATTGTGGCCTGGTTGATCAATAAATGACTTTCAAATTGCTTTTTCATTGTTTGCTAATTCCTATTCTAACATTCTTATTTTTTTTGAGAGCCCTGTGAAATTTTGTGAGCACTTGAATATGGAAATTAATTAAAATGTCCATCCCGAGTTCAGGATTGATGAATGGTAGAGTGGGGAGCCTGAAAACATCTGCTCATTGTATGCCTCAGGAGTAATAACTCAGAACCTCTCTGTCGTCGCCAACTTGATCAAAGTTTTCTAAAACCTAACTGTATATTACCTGTGGTGTAGAAGTGATGGTTAAAGTGTACTCACTCAGTTCTGCGATGCTGCCCACCCGTGTTGCGAGCAGCGACTGTTCCAGCGTGCGCAGCTCGGCCTGGCTGTAAGCCTGCACCTCGCCGCCCCGCCCTGAGCGCTGCTGGTCCCGGTGCAGGTTCAAACTCTCCGGCAGGCTCAGCACACCTGCAGACAGACAGGGCACACAGGTCAGGAGACAGGAAACAATTATGTATCCTCTCTTGGTGACAATAACACAAAGTTTTCATCCTGCTTTTTTGCTGATTATTAACTTAATCCCCATCTTTGTGAGATATCAGGGGAGTGCACAAAGCCGACAACACGCAAATCAGCACTTTGAGTTAAAAAGAAAAAGCCCAGATTCATTTCACATGCAGCAGCTAGGGAGCAAACATTTGTTTAAGTGATTAAACACGGAGACAAAGTCGCAGGTTAATAGCAGACTGCGGTGTACATCTTAATTTTTTGGTGAAAACATCACAGCTGGTATCATGAATACAAACTCAGACTGAAGCTTTTAATGAATGGGAGGCTGATTTATTTTGTCTCTGGTGACACGAAGCAGCTCTTCAACACAAAGGTTTCTCTCTCACATTAAAATCACATGACTGGAAGTGCATAATTTCCAGCAGAAACACTTATCATCCATGAAATAAATTGTCTCTGTGGGGAATTTCGGGTGTTGTAGTTTGCTATCGCTCTGCGTTTGGCTTCACGCCCGTCTTTTTACTTCATTGCTTGAACTCTAATTGAGCCAATTAGGCTGCGAGCCACATTTGTTACTTCAAAGCTGTAAATCCAAAGCCCGACCTTGAGCATAAACAGTGTTGGGATGTGTATTTTCCTTGTGATCACAGGTGTGTTCCAATAATTTTTGGCTGGAGAGGATTAATCCATTTAGATGGTGTAACTGCAGCCAGGCTTTGTTTAGCTGCAGAGAATGGCTGGTGACAGATGGGATATTGAGTTTTTTTTTCTTTGCTACAGGAGAATGGAAAGCAACACCCTGCCGAGTGCTAATCCTAATGACACGGCGCAGGGGGATTCGCCGTTTCTCAACAAACAGTAATTACAACATGGAGGAACTCAGTCAATTTGTCTGTGTGTGATGCCAGAGCATAAGACAAAAGACCCACGCAGCCGACACAGTGCAGCAGGCTCAAGAGTCGGGAGTTTTCCTCCCACCATGTCCCCTCTTCCCACAGTGTCCTGCCCAAAAAATTCCAGTATTCCCCAGTTTGAGTCCCGCTCCCTCTTCCTCCCACAGCCTTTCCGGGGAGGTCATCTTTATTTGGAGTCTCCCATAATGATTACAGCAGCTTTTTCTATTAGTGAACAGGAGTGATGGAACAGCTGGTATTAGGGTGTGTCTCACATGGAATTCCTTAAAACAGAAATGCAGCATCGCAGCACGTCTCTTTGCACGAGGGCGAAAAACCAGCCTACATTTGGGCATTTTATAGCCGTCTAACCGCTGCTTCAACAGCTCTTAAATTACTATACTCAAGGTGTAGTTTGGAGCTACTTGACTCTGAAATATAGTCATTTAAATCCTCTTGAAATGGATAGATATAACCACGGCATCTAAAAAATGAGCATCCACCCACACAGCCATGACTGACATGTGTTTTGACCTGCTCATCACAGCATTCAGGTTATTGCAGGGCTCCGACAGCTGCAGGCGTGTTACATTTAGGATTTTTTAAGACCTTTTTAATGCCAGCTGGAAATTTAAAACCAATTTACAATAACCAAAATAGAAGAAGAAAAAAAACCTGACACCAACAGAACTGGGCAATACCAGCATTTGTTGGTGTGTTTTTGTGTGTGTGTGTGTGTTTCTCACTCTGTGGGATTCCAACAACATAATTCCCATCCTCCAGATATTGTAAAATGTTTTACGTTTTACATAAAATACATTTGCACTTCCTCATGTGACAGCGTGACAGTGACAAAAAGACGATACCACTTAGGGATGTCAGTTTCACTTTCAATGGCTAAAAAAAAAAGAAGCAGAATGATGTAAAACACAAGAGGTCTTTCCTTTCAGTCTGACACTCCACTGAACTTTAGCGCAGCATTTCAAAGTGCCCTCCATTCAGACAGGGTAAAATTTTAATGTTTTGTGATGGAAATGTCTTGCCTTTAATTGCGTACTGTGTTGACTTTGCTGACAGACAGCCGGCTAGCCACTTTAACAAGCAGAAACACAGTGCCCACTGCCCACCATCCAGTCTCCACCGATAAGCCAATGTTATCCTTGGCCCCTCTGCACTGTGCACCACCTGGGTCGGGTGGGAACTAGCTAGTGGCGCTGCACATTTAATGATTACCACTAGTAACCCACTGTGGAAACATGGTAGCTACCCTCCGATCTAGTGCCAGAGAGTAAGCGGCTTCTTTTTAAGCTGCACACTTCTTTGGCATTGTTAACTATGTTAGCACCACGATCCATGCTGGCAATGCTAACAGTGCTAACAAGGCTAACAGTGATGACAAAGTCAACAATACTAAAAAGGATTTGTGGCAAAATGTTGGGTCTGGACGCCATTCATTATTTTTTCCGTGGCCACTTATCCTGATAGGGGTCACAGGGGTGCTGGAGTCTCTGCTGCTGCTGCCAAACTTTAAACCTGTTCACCTCTCTGCTCCTGTCAGCTGTCATTTTAGGCGGAATCGTCGCACCCTCCTCCACCTCATTCCCCTCCAGTCACCTTATCCAGAGCCCAGGACAAGCTCATTAAAAGCCTACTCCTATTCACATCCAGATCCCCAGCTCCCTCTTCATCTCATCCCATCACCAGCATCACCATTACCAGCATCTAGACGATGTTGTCTAATCACCAAAGACTTAACGTGCACATGTGTGTCTCTTCTGATTGAAATGCATATTTTTCTAAACAGAAGCATCAAGACAGACTCAGAGTCTGTGATACAGTAAAGTAAACACATCAGCGTTGCCCTGCTGAAATACGCTCAGTGTTGCAAACGTCCAGGGAAAGCAAAGCCCGAAAAAGTTTAAATATTGAAAGAAGACGTGAGAGTCCCTGATGGCAAATGGAAAAGCAGGAATTCCTCCGACCTCAGGTGAAAGGAAGCTGTCAGACGCTCTGCACCTCCTGTCCCGGAGTGAAATCTCCTCTAATCACCGAAACCATATTGGCATTCACGGCTACCTCTGCTGGAGATTCAGCCCTTGTGTGTGTTATTCTTCGTGGGGAAACAAGTTTAAATAATTCACAGTGCTTTCCATAATCAAGGCTTCCATCTTCTCCGTCACCCCGACTTCATCTCCCCTAACTTTTTCTGTTTTTTATACCCCACTGCCCTAACTATTCTTTTAATATAATCCTGGGGTGCCAGGGAGCCCTTTCCTGAATTATTCATCCCGTCAGATCAAGACATATAAACAAGTCTGCCGCTCTCTCTTTTCCCCACCTCCCACTCCCTCTACATGTTATCTCTCACCAACACTTGGCTTCTCCGGATGGGAAAAAAAAAGTAAGAATATTTGATCCTGGGTGCTGTTTGTGTAATAAACATCAGAGGTGAGAAAGAAGCCAGTCTGGCCCCTTGGAGACGAGGAAAAAAGGAAGAGGCGGGGATGGAGGGATGAGGGGATGCTGACACAAACGTCTGCTTAAAAAATGACAAGTAACATGAGACTGTGCAGCGTTACAGGCGACGTTTTATAACCTCATATTTCTGAGTCACTTCCACCACATCTTCCTGTGACCCCTGAGGCAATTGGATGAGCCTGGCGTTATATATACGTATACTTGGGAAACAGTCTAATCCCAGATAAACAGATATGACCTGCATTTTCTATTCTGGAGCTCCCTTCATCTCCACTGCTGTCGGGCAGATGAAGACGGACACTGGGTCACGGGGACAAGACTACTTTAAAGCTCCGAGCAGCGTACCAAACTCCCATGAGTCATCTCCACGGAAATACTGCTGCTCGTGCAAGCCTTCATAAATAATGTAGAGAGCTGTATAGGCGTAAACACACAATAGCTGTCCGTGTAGGAACCAATCATTCGAGAACGAGGCCTGGAAAATTCATTTTTGCAGGGCGGCAGACGGACAAACACAAAGATGGCCTCGAACAAAGCAATTAATACGACTCTCACAGCTTGAGACTGTGGAACAAAGATGCTTCTCTTTGATACAATCCAGCTGTAACGCTGCCGCCGTGCTAATGACGCGACTTCTCAACCAGGTTTTTGATGTTTACATGAGCCTGATGAGCTGGAAATATCTTTAGAGGAAGCAGCACAAATATGGTTCTTTTTAGTGTTAATGTTTTACAGCTATTAGGGCTGTTCTGTAACAACATGTGCAGCGCAGGGTTCAGCTCAGTTCACGGTTCCCGGTGTGTTTTGAAATAAGTCTCCTTTAGATGTTACAGAGTCGGCGGCTTGTTACAAATGTCCACAGATGTGTGCAAAGAGATAGTCGGAGAAAATATAACTCACAGAGAGTAATGGCACCTACACACACGACTTTGAAAGTTGTTAGGTTGTTGCACTGATCACATTACAGGACTGTTTGTCTTATAATGAGGTATCTTGATGTTGTTTGGGTTTGCACATAGAGACAGGGCGTCACACAATACAAGACATTTCACTACAAATCTGTCTGGTCTCCAAACTATGTTTAGTCAACAAACAGAGCAGTCGCCAAAAGAAAATGCTGGCATTGTAGGTTTCCACAAACCACAGACACATTACATTTGTAGGTTTCCTATGTGTCATATCAGCATCTCAAGAGTGACATCAGGGGGAGGAGAAGATGGTGGATTGAATTTAGAGGTGGTGATGGTGGTTTTGTTTCATTCTATTTCCTGTTAACATGCAGGAACACAGCGCCCACTGCCCAACCTCTGGTCTCCACTGGTCAGCTAACGTTAGCCTTGGCCACTCTCAGCTTGTTGCAACACTCATTTGGAGATTACTGCTGTAACGCTGTTCTGGTGGTAGGATGGCGTTGCTGCAGAAACATGGTAGCCACCCTCTGGTCTCCCCCCAGGCAACCCAGGTGAGTAAGCAGCCTCATTTTAAAGCGCAAAACCCTTCTAGCATTTTGACCTTGTGAGCAACAATAGCCACTGCTAACAGTGCTAACAGAGCTAACTGTGATAACATATTTAGCAATGCCAAATGGCTTTTGTGACTTAAAATTGACTTAATAAACATCACTGCCGATATTGACGGTCAAAACAAATTTTACACCACAGGATTTGGACTCTTAGACAGGTCCAGATATTTGATCTGCTAGGTATCTCTCAGACGTGACATTGGTGTATCTCTCAGATTAAGTCTTTGAATATTCAAACATAGCGATCATCGCTCATGGGAGTTAGCGCCAATTTGCCCCTGATTTGGGGCTTTTATTTTGGGGGGGGGTCTCCAAAAACTGTTGACAAGTGAAAAGCGTGTAGTGTAAACACACTATAGAACAAGAAAATCATCACCAATCTCATATCTCTGTATATAAAGCTTAGGTGGTTAGCGTAGCTTAGCATAAAGACTAGAAGAAGTAGAAAACAGCTGGCATAGCTATGTCCAAAGCTAAAACAATCTCCCTACCAGCACTTATAAGATCACTAGCTAACAAATTATACCTAGCTTGTTTAATTCAAGCTCTAGAATTGTTGCATAGTGTATTTTTTACCTTTGGAAAGAGCAAAGTTAGCTGTTTCCAACTGCTTTCTTTATGCTAAGCTAAGCTAACTGTCTCCTGGATAAAGCTTCACATTTAACAGACAGACGCAAAACTAGTGTTGATGCTTTGATCTCTGTAAGAAAGCAAATCAGCCAGTTTACCAAAATGGTAAAATATTCTTTTAACATATATTAAATAGCTTATTAAAAATAGCATTTAGCAATTGAAAAACAACCAAAGGGCAGATCCAAATATAACCAGAACACTGCTGCTGATGTTGTTTCCCTTTCCACAAGGCAAACTGGTGAAATCTGAAAACACTGCGAGCTGGTCCATGAGGTGAGTTCAGTGAACCGAAGGCTGAAACCCTTCTGACAATTCATTACCGTGTTTACTGAACCTCGATGGAGATGAATGTAAGCACGACCTACAGGCGCACAAGCTGGTGACCTCGTCAACCTCGGAGTATCAGTTCTCCAGGAATTCAAGAAAAGAGCCACGTTTTCCACCTCAAAATGGAAACGTTTGGACATTATTCCGACGGTTTTCCAAAAGCTTTAAGGCAACAGAGAAGCGTCTGATGTTTCAGGTGAAATAAAATGACAGTCAGTTTCACCCCTAAAAGTCTGACAGCACTTGAAAATAAATCTCAAGTGTTTTCCAGATCCTTCACTTTCACAGAGGACTCCACAGTCCACCAAAGAGACTTTCATTCCAGCTTCTGAGGCGGTGCACACCAGTTTCACAGGCGATAGTGTTGTGTGTTTTCTACGGGGATTTGAGAAAAATACTTCAGGTTTAATGGGACACTTTGACATTTTGAATTTGAGCTATTTTTCTGCACCAGACACTTGTTGCCTGAAACAAAGAGGTGGAAAACCTTTCGATACTTGTGCATTACTCACAAAAAAAAAACAAAGGTGTTGTCAGGTTTTGTCACCAGACCAGAGGGGATAGATCATGACTCTGTGTACCTCTGCTGCTGACTTTACTGACGACTGAAGCCAAACTGCTCTCACTTTGCTTGCATTATTTAACCTTTTTACATGTTATTTTATTTAGTAAAAGGAAGGGTATCACTGTGCGTATGTGTAGGGCTGCAGCTGATGCTTACTTTTATTACTGATTTATCTGCAGATTATTTTCTCCATCAAAAGTTTGGCTTTCAAAGTGTCAGAAAATAGTGAAAAAATGTTTTACATTTCCCAAAAGCCAAAGTGATGTCTTCATAATTGATTAATTGTCCAACCACCAGTTCAAAATCTGTCTCTTTTACTGATGGTTGCCCAGCAGTCCAGATGCTGCTGAACACAATATTCACTAGGGTTGCAGTTGTTATCGCACCATGTACATGTGCTTATCTACAATATTAAAAAAATCACAACTGGGTGGGGGAGGTCACCTGCACGTGCACATCTCCTCCCTGTCCTCTTGATGTTTCTTCAATCAAAAGACCCTTGTTTTCATTCCTTAAGGGGTCACAGTAGCATGAACCATGATATTTTTATATCGTCGCCGAATAATATCATATCCTTGCAACCCTATTCACAATTAATACCATGACAAAAGTTCACCACAGTCAACTCATTGTTTTTAATCACGCGATTTTAATCTGCAATATAGTCATAAATTGTTCCCTCCCTACTCGTGACTTTTAATTATGTGGTTTTATGTTCATGGACAAAAGCAACACAGGCAAGTGTGTGCGTGTGTGTGTGTGTGTGTGTGTGTGTGTGTGTAATTTATAACTCATTATGCAGATTTTCTGTCTCTTGCATGAGAAAAGCGGCGTTTAAAAAAGGTCCTTTCAGGAGAGAAATGGGAGACGGGATTGTCTGGACTGTTGGAGATCAGGCCCAGGGCGTAATGGGATTCGTGATCAATGCCATCCCTTTTCATGATAGACAGCCAATCCCTTCTGAATGGCTTCACCACTCAAGAGCTAAAAAAAAATAAAAAATAAAGCTCAATTCCTTAATGCCTGACCTTTGAGCAGTCTCCGAGAGAGAGAGAGAGAGAGAGAGAGAGAGAGAGAGAGAGAGAGAGAGAGAGAGAGAGAGAGAAAAGTCTGCTGAAGGAAAAACACTCTAAGAAAACGACTGCCCTGTAAGAACTAAACCTTGACGATGACATTTTGATCTGCTGTAAGCCACATGCACCGGGCTTCATCGACTCTAAAAGGAAAAGTCAAGGTCAATTAGGTCACTGTGATGCCGTGAACCATCAGCTGCAGCATGTGCAGGTATTGCAGCACCGCTCTGGCCGTGACCACATGGCTCAGCTCCCCCTTCTTTTTTCTTTTCTTTTTTTTTTTTTTTTGCAGGAATGTCCAATCGATTTTCTGTAGTGAGAAAGTGGCGCTCTCCCCTTGTCAGTGAGAAAACTCTGCCGGAATATTAACAGGTAGTTGCCATGGCAACAGGAGACTGCTGCCTAACAGCGCAGTGATTGCCTGAGCTGAAAAAAGCAGCATTTCTTTTTCTGTCTCATTTTTTTTTTTTTTTTTTACTGTAAGTAAAAGCACATACACAAGAAAACTCTCTGGCTGCTCTGTGAGTTTTAAGCCCCAGAGCCACATCCACATGGATGACCAGCCATCCAACAAAAAGCATCTCATCATAGGGGGATGATTCAGTTGGGTAATTGCTGCATCTAGTGTACCAGAGAGACATTTATTCTCTCATCAATAATGAATGAATGTACTTGGGACTCAGACCACATTAGTAGTGAAATGGCCAAAATGATTAAACGGCCGACCCAACTGGCTAACTGCAAATGTCAGCCGTAGATCCATGACCCAGCTGTTGGTAGGAGCCCACAGCACTGAGAGAAGCCCCGATGTGCATTTACGGCATTGTGAAGGTCTAATTAGTAATACATTTTTCAGTGTGGTCAAAGCTCTAAAGCTCCCAAGTTGATTAGAATCTCATCTATAAAGAAAAACGTGGCTTCTTGACGTCATCAGCTTAACCTCTTATAATGTCTCTCAATTATACATATGGTAAATTAGGCTTAACCATATGGTGATGCTAATTTTGTGAAGTTTTATAAAAATCTATACCTTGAACGCAGTGTAGGAAGACCCCCAAGTCCCAAAAGGTGATGTTTTTTTCTAAACTTAAGTGGAGGAAATATGGATCTATTTATGTTATGCAAACAAGATCCATATGTTGTGTGCTAAAAATGTTATGTTGTGGGAATAAGATGCAGTGATTTACCATAAATTAATATGCTTCTCCACCATGCAGATGTCCACAGCCACCTCAATAGAACTTAGAAAAGTTTTATTTTCACTGCCATATAAATAAATTCATTCAACTCTAACACAACTACCGTTACGGCCTTGTGGTTTTATGCCAAGTTGCAGTTAAAGTTTACATCAATGTCTGTGAAAACATGGACGCTTCACACATCTTAAACCCGACAGCATAGAAGATCTATACAATCAGCACTGTTTCAAGATGGACACCCAAGATTAGTGTCACCAATTCAGTATCTGACCAAATGTCTCTGCTTTTGTTCCTGAGTAATAGCCAGGAGAGTGTTTTTGCAGAATATCATGATGTCACAGTGAAGTTGACCTTTGACTTTTTGAATATAAAATTTCATCACTATATCATTTTATTCTAAAGGACATTTGTGTAAAATTTTGTCCTACTTACATATGAATTCTTGGCCTAGTTTTGTGTGGTTACACTGACCTTTGACCTTTGCCAACCAAATTGTAATCAGTTCATTCTTGAGTCGAAGTGGCTGTTTGTGCCAAATTAGAGAAAACTCCCTCAAGGTGTTCTTGAGATATTGTGCTCACGAGAATAGGACGGACAGTCCGAAAACATAACGCCTCTGATCACACCTATTTAAACACTGAACCGTCCTCAGAAAGAATTAGCTGCTCTATATATTAATAAAAATTCCAAGCTGGAAAATGTATAGATGGATGTTCATGAGATGCAAAGAAAATTACAGTCCTATAAGCTGAATCCTGAGCACTCAGGACACAGATGGCAACCACTTCACAGAAGACAGTATAGAAGTACCCAATTATGCACAGCATGTATTCCCATATTAAAAAGAGACTATGCAACTTTTAAAAAAACAAACACAGCGGAGAACTGAGTCTGCTATAACCCTTCATGCTCTCTTCAAAACTAGACTGCTCTGACAAAGACAGTAATTTTACCTTCAAGAACACAGGAGCCGCTGGTCTGTCACTGTGTCAGTGGTGGGTAAAGCACTGAAAATCTTATTACTCACATCAAACTGACTCAAGTAAAAGCAGGGTTCCTACAATTTTTTATGGACAAAATTTCAAGTACCCATAAGTTCATTAGGTTCCCTACTTGCTTGGCATTCTTCAAACATGTCAGATTCAAACTCAAACATAATTTCAGCTACCTGGCATACATGATGGGAGAGACGGGGTAGAAAATGAAACGTCCATGGTGGTAAACAAAATGTTGTCACACACCGACGCATATTAGAGCACACTATTCCAACAGCTACAGAAAATAAACCTGCCATTATGTTGCATAATGTGGAAGGTCATCCACGGAAGATTACTGTGACAAGACTTCTCCAACACCTTTGACGATCTTTTACTAATTACATGACTTAAAAGGCCTGGAAAATGTGCTCATAAAGTTCCATGACTTTCCCAAGTGTGGGAACCCTGTAAAAGGGAAAATTACCATATGAGAAACCTCAAGTGAAAGTAAAAAAGTACCTGGTAAAAAAGTTACTCAAAGTACAAGTTACTTTCCATTTTAATATTTCTAGGGTGTAGGGCAAAATAATAATGACTAAATAGAGCAGGCCAGCTAGTCCAACAACTAAGGAAGCCTATACAAATGAACAATCTCTCACTCTTCCTCCATCTCATCCTCTCTACCCCTCTCTTCCTCATCATACCATCAAAAATTAACATTACTCATGAAAAAATTAACACAACAGAGGAGGTGTTTTTAAAAGCAGAGATCTCAGCAAGCACTTCATCATCTCACTGTTGTCATGTAACAGTTTTTTAGATTTTGGTATCAAATATGCAGCCAGATGTGGTCAGGGATTGTTTCTGGAAGCTGCCTCTTGTTCTGTAGAGCTTCACCACCTAGTCTTTACAGATTCATCAGCGTCATCCTCCTCATCAGCCATCAGCCTCAGAGTCATCAGCCACCACCACCACCACCACCACGAGTGTACTCCATGGGGGGATTTATCCTGCTGCTGCTCAGATGTCCCTTGATCACAAAATATATCCTTCTGGTTTCAAAGTGCCAAAGACGTCTAAGCATCTGTTACTATATACACTCATCCTGTATTAAACCTTATCTGTATTTAATTCCTCTGTCTCAGATTAATCTGCCTCAATGTAGATTACTTTTAGGTGGCTAAAATACATTTTGCTGCTGTCTCATGGCAGTATTCCTGCCAGCTTCTCCAACTCAGGGAACACCGACCACCATCTACTGTAGGTAATACACTGACAATGCACAACCCCACCTCAAAACAACCCAAGCTATCCCTATAACTCATCGCATTCACTCCATTAAAATTCAGTACATTCTGGGTTTTGCTGCTGCAGACTTACATGGTCTGAAGAGGTGGTTAATGGTAGAAAACTTTAGAAAGATGCTGTGTACGTTGTTGAGTAAATCTGCCGATTGTATAGATACTCTCTACATGTGCTCCGGACTCAATACAATCATGGAAAATGAAGGCAAATTCAATGTGTCAAGTTACATACAGTCGTCTCCCTTTAAGACCCTTTCGTGTGCAATTTGCATACTGACAACTCCTCATGGAAAATATCTACATAAGCATTAGACGTTGGTAGTTGGCTCAAGCATGTGCACACTTATAAATAATCCCCCTGAGATACATATCTTGTGTGGACAAGGTAATTTGTGCCCACAAGATAACATCTTATTCCCACAAGATAAAAAAAAAGGAATCTTCTGGGACTTCAGGGGCGTCGTAACATAACCATCTGCAGCCAGAAATAAATTCATTAGTTGGGCAAAATAAATAATGAATAAACACACATTTCTGGCTGTCTCGCATTAGAGTCAGACCAGTTACACGGGAAGGAGGAAGCTAATAAGACCAAGGAATCTTGATACTAACAGAAACAATGAAATCCATAAAAACAGGTGTATTAAACATGCACATGTCGCAGCTGCGGCTGAGCAAGCCCTCGGTAATGGTGAACATCCCGGTCACAACTGACATATACAAGATAAAGGACCTTTAGATTAATGTATCATAACCCAGAGTTGTTCTTTGTAATTTATTATTTCAGTCCTCACCGGCTCTGCCTCTAAGTAATGTCTGTATAAAACTCCCATCTGCACACAGTGACAGCCCCACAGTAATCACTGACGAGCACCTACTACATCAGGGATAATAGCTCGGTTCGGTGTGGATGCCGTATTCTGACATTGCCCTTATAAACGATTATTTCACTGGCTTTCAGCGCCTGTTCGCTCTGCAGACAGACAACACACAAAGTGTCAGACAGAGAGTAGCGTGATTATCTTTCTCACACAGTGTGGGAGCAGCTCTTAATGGAAGTCCCTGCATTCTTGCACCTAAAAGGGTGTCACGGAGGTCCTCGAGTTATTATAAAACAGAGCTCACCAAAGATCAAAGCCGAACATAAATCTGCTGCCTCTAAATCTGACTCATGTTCATCAGAAATAAGGGTCGAGATGCAACAGAGAAGGGTGTCCCATTCCCTCGGGACTAGGTCTATCACCATACCAGAAATGTAGTTGCTGATACCAATACCAGCTAAAAATCCACAGTTCTCATTACCCAACTTGAAACCACAGTAAAAAACGAAAACAAAACTAAAAATCCCATGTGAAAGAAACCCCAAACATGCAGCTAAACTCTCAACCTTCACATCCTTTTAATAGACTACTGAAGTGTGTTGGCCTGTCTGGCTCAGTTTTATATTGGTTTAGGACTTATCAGTCCTAATGTGGGGTTCCTCAAGGTTCCATTCTAGGACCTGTGTTGTTTGGTCTTTACAAGCTGCCAGTGGTAAATCTCACCAGAGGACACGGGATTCATTTTCATAGCTATGCTGATGACACACAACTGTACATATCTTTATCACCTGATGACAGCAGCCCAGTTGATAAACTTGTTCGATGCACTGATCACATTACTGTTTGGACGTCACATAACTTTTTGTAATTGGACAAAGACTTAATTAACAAGGCAGGGGTGTCCATATACAAAGTCGATGTCCTTGTCACAGTGGCTGAGGGTCTGCAGTCCTTTGCTGCATGTTACCCCCCACACCTTCACGCTTAGACTATCCTATCCAATAAAGGCAAAAAGCCCAAAAATAGAATCCTCAATTATCTAAGCAAAGGCCCAGAGAGAGAAACCACTAACTTAAATCCTTGGCACAATATCCAAAGCCTCTAGCAAAAACTATGTGTCTGCTCCTTGACCCTGACTTGAATCTCACATCAGTAATCTCACATCTATCTCATGGTCTTGATTATGATGGTGTACTTCAATGAGCCGTGTGAAGTCTTTTTGTAATCAGATGCATTGTGTGTATCCTTGAGGCCTTACCTCTTCATAAAAACACATGGATAAGTTTTTGAGTCTTCAAAGCTGTGCAATCTTTACAGTCATGTTTGCTAGCTTGCAGCCTTTTTCACTGACTTTGTTGACCCATCGCTACATTTCTTTGCACATCACCACCACAGTACCACCAACTTGTCTTACCCAGAATGACAGGAAACCACTGGATGACATGTGCTTTGCGTCAAACAAATATGCAAACCCACTCATAAAAGTGTGGCTCCGTAACTCTGCCTTTAAGGCTTTAGTGCTCTGTTTACTCTGCTGTCACTTGCATTTAAACGACTCCACCTCCAAACCTGCATCCACCTGCTGGCTCTTAGCCTATGTTCACCTTGGGGGTAAGTTATTACGGTCACTCCTCACTTCCTGCTGTGCAGAAGGTGGTGTTTATTTGTGGAGAGCGACAAGGTCAGAGTCTAGACGCCTAACAAGCTGTGCGTATTTTACATTCACATAATGACTTAACTATCGATCTGTTCGCCACGTGGGATGCTTCATATCTGTCAGTAATTCCTAATATCTCTGACTCTGAAATACAACTAAGGTCAGACCTGACCACTTGTAATTAAAGCCTGTACGATATGACATGAAGTTGATATAATATATTGTAAAATGGACGCAGTACAGAAAAAATAAACATGTCCCCTGTGTAAGAACCATTTCAGCCTCATGAGGCCGCCAGCGTGGCTTCATAATTGTCCTCCTGTTTAATCTTCAGTTGCTGCTCACCAACCTGAACATTCCTCCATCCGCTCATTACCATTCGAATGATCCACTGTTTTCCATCACACTTGTTTCCAGTGACCCCCCCTCTCCCCCCCAGTGTAATATCTTCCAACAAGATTGGCCCTCACATCCTCATAAATAAATCAAAACAAATAAATGTATCCGGCCATGTAATGAAAACACATGCAGATGTGTTTACTTGGAATGTTTTTTTTAACAGCCTGTGCTCATCCACTGCGAACCAGCTGTATCTCACTAACAGTAAAACTTAGATTTCCTTCCTTTGATTTCCTCGGCATGTTTGCAGACTTTATCTTCTCCACATATTTGCATCACTGCAGTCTTTTTTCTCAACTTGTGAACTACGGTGTCAAGCATACAAGTCTGATTTAAAGTTTCACTGAAAATTCCACAACTGAATATGAAAGTCGCTTCAAACTTGCCAGCTTTTTGTTACTAATATATTTATATCACTACGTCTTAAGTTCGTAGATCTTAAAAGGTGCTGTCCTTTTCTGCGTGGGATGTATAATGTTACACTTGTGTAGTCTGATTCTTTGAGTATATAGCGAATGAGCTGAAACTCACTGTTGAGGTAAGATACAATTTAAGGTGATTATTCCCCTTTCACTTTGTCATTTGATACACTGTTAACATAAACATAAAAAAGTACATATTTATTTTCAGCTAAATATGCTTAAAGTATGCAGAATACCCCCTTCATAGTGTTATCTTCTTAGGTATAGGGTAACTTAACTTTTCAGATAAATGTAGTAGAGTGAAAAGTACAGTATTTCCCTCTGAAATGTAATGAAGTATGAAGGTGCATAAAAATTGTGCTTAAGTACAATATCTGAGTGGATGTACTTCACTTATCACCACTGCTCTTGTACCATAATGACTCATGTAACACAGAATTTGATGCTGATTAAGTCCCTCACGGCTCTCTTCACCTCCAGCCGCCCGATAATGTTCAAGGTCTGCATTTCTATGACAACCACACAGAAACATAAGATTCTCATGCCTGAGTTTATATTCTGTGTAAAATGTGACATGGTAGAAAATATACCTATGTGCTGTGCAGCGGTGGAAGACGTACTTCGATCACTTACTTGAATAAAATTGCCTTTATAACGATGTAAAAACTTTTGAAGTTTTTGTGGGTCCGTAAACGCAGCGCAGGTGGAGCTCGCCATTGGTTCTTTTTTCCTTCAGCGCGGGAAAAAAGCCCCTTCACGGGGTTGGCAATTGATCTGTTGATTCATTCAGAGCTGATCGACGAATTAAGAGGAGCAGCTGCTGCAAGTGAATGCAAACTTTTAGACCCAGCAGAATGAATGTTACGCTGCTCAGTCTGTGCCAAGTGAGCTCTGTGCTGAACGGTTTATATATTCCAATAACACTCCTAATAAACGGTACAGCTTCAAAAATATGAAATGTATTTGCACAGATGTTTTAATGTGGTGGGCTGCCATAAATAAATGAAGGTATGGGAAACACATGTATTTATCTTTGTATTCTATAAGCTCATGTTTTTTTTGTTAATCTGAAAATTAACTAAAGCTGATGTAAATTAATGCGACCTCACTTTGTTTTTGTAATCTGCAATAAAGCTCATTCAAGTTTTCCCTGCCTCGTGAGCACTTCGGGTCCTACTTCGGGAACTAGAACATGGCTCAAAACTGTGATACCTCACAGGCTAAGTAGCCGAGGAACTTGTTAACACAGCAACTAAACTGTCAGAAAATAATGTTGCTTAGCAAAAAGTACTAAATATTCCTCTTAAATATAAAGGGAATAGCACAGTCGAGAAAGGCATAAAGCTGAAATACTAACATCAGTATCTCAAAATTGCGAATAAATACCATATATTAGTCATTGTACTTTCCACCTGGGGCTGTGAGCTAATATTAAATCATTAAAAGCTGAACTGTCGTGAAAATCTTAATGCGCCCTTGACATGTGGCACACAGAATTTAAGTTACTTTTACAACTTTGATGTCTAAACTTTAAAACCCAAAATATTAATTTGCCTCACTTCACTTGTAGCCACATAAATGGCTACAGCAGTTACAAGGGACATATTTTTCAGAGCGAAAGGTGCAGCACCAGATGGCCTTCCAAACAACTTTCTGGTCCTGAGCTTGGTATTAAAAGCTGTAGTTGGTAACTTGGTCACTATATCATGTTATCATGTCCCTCGTCCTCCTTATGGTGCTTCTAATGAAGCTCTAGCAAAACTTCAGTCAGGAAGACAACATTTTTCATGCTCAGGCTACAAGTTTTCCTTCTCACCCTGCCATTCACTCTTCAAATGCATGCTCACTCGCTATCTCTCAGTGTCATTGTCTGGGTAGGTCAATTGAGTCATCAGCTGATTCACAATCAACCAAAAGGCACAGTGACACATCTTCTCTGTCAGCCTATCATCTTAATGCTCCTCATTTCAAATATGGTTCATTGTCTGCCGTAGTTCTTTCTTGCTGCAATCGTGCGCGCCCTCCACCTCCCCATTACCACGTCGTCTTAACAGATTCATCAGATTCATCCGTCTCAGCAGTCAGCAGCCTCAGAGTCATCAGCCACCACCACCAGTGTCTGGACTCCATGGGGGGATTTATCCTGCTTCCACTCAGATGTCCCTCGATCACAAAATATCTCCCTCTGGTTTTCAAGCACCAAAGACTCAGCACAAATCATATGATAATCTGTCCACTCATATTCTGTGTTAAATATCATCTTTACATCATTCTTCTGTCTCTCCTGATTGAAATGGAATTTGCAAGAAACCACCACACATGAAGGAAATAACCAATCAGCTGTCAATGATGTCAAAACAAACTGTCAAACTCAGCAGCGCTGATCAGATATGAGTCGAGATTCTGTTACTGCATTGCCTATTTCTGCCTTTAGTGTACTGTTAAGCTGTAAAACGAGAAGTTTGTGACCCGTCCATTCTCGTCTGACTTCCGGCAGACGGCGATACAGCCTCTGGGGGCAGACCCCTGATTTTTTGGCATTCCGTTTTGATTTGGGCGGAGGAGGTGAATTTCCGTTTCCGACTTCCGTTTATATATAAGTAAATATGCTGAACCATTGCGATGGATTCAGAGTTTGCAGTGACGCCAATTATGTTCCGCCTCGTTAGTTCACCGCACAGAGCGTTTAACCTGGCAACAACTGCAGCCGGCTCAAACGTGATTGGTCAATATCACGCGGACTACAAACAGCCTACAACCGGAAACCAGGGCTCTTCCGCTCTTCTTCCGGAGGCAAGATCTCCGGGGTTTGCCTACAGACTCTACATTCACTGAATGTAGAGTCTGTATATAGAGACTAGAAACAGTCGAGCCAGAAACGAAGGCCGCCCAAACTGTCTTATGTACTACTGTCTGGATTTAGTTACAGTTTCAGCAAACATGACAAAAGTTTTTTATAAAGTTACCAAATGTAGCTTTAATATGATAAACCCTGATGTTCTGCATCATCATTCACACTGCAAACAACCCCAACATGAACAGGTTACGTCAGTCTTCACAGGTTGTATTGTTGCCTAATCTATTTGCCGAGTCATCATCCTAATCCTTCATCATTCGGGCACATTTATCATGCCGAGCCAGATGGATTGCAGGTGGCACGCCAGATGCCTTACTATATTTACAATCTCCATCTAGGGCCATATCACGGCACAAATTAAATCAACCTTCTTTGTGTCTGGAACAACACACCACTGTCTTCTGTGCATGTCTGCTGTTTGCATTATGCACATATTATACATTCGAAATGAGTGGTCTGCATTCCTCGGTTGAGATGGTTCAGTCTGTGTTCTCAATGGAGCCGTCTGACTCATCCCGATCACCGGGGGCGAAGAGACACGGAGGCTGCGTAATGCAATCAGACGCAACACAAATGTCAGGCTGTGTGTAACAAGCGAGGACAACGAGAAGAAAAACAGCGGGTCAACGATAAAGAGGGTCAGCTTTAAGTGGTCTGAAAATGATAAAGCAAACACACAAACCCATAAACCCATCGATAACAGTGCTATTAATCACAAATACAGAAAATAAAGTACAAAAAAATCCTTTTTGATCTATTTTATATCATCGTTTTTCTCTCACTCACGACTGAAATAGACTACTGATGATATAAGAGCAGATTTACTTGGCCATACTGTTTACATAAAACTTTAATATCCCACAGTTAATTCTCTTTTATGGTGTAAATAAAACCTTCAGCACCATATTGCAGTCCATCTTTGGTGAACTCACAACATATTAAACAGTCCACCAGCACAAAAGGAGCAAACACAAGAGGATGTTCCTCTGCAGGCTTTGATTAGACCCCAAAAACTCATCTCTGTTCCTAAAACTACACATTTAGAAGTTTTTGTCCATGGAAAAAAATCCTGTCATACTTTAAAACGACTTAGATGTAACTCTACACCTTTGTCTCAGTTAGTATGCTCAGATCTATAAAAATGCAAATTATCCCCGCCCCTCAGTTACTCGCCTGCAGCTCCAGCGTACCTGCTCACCTTCACTCTGCTCATCAAACACACTAACCTCTGCTTGTAAATGGTAATAGATAACATGACTCCACTAGGCTGTGGAGAAAATGGGCTTCAAAGAATGGAGGGATGAGCTGGAGGGATAGATTCTTTTGAGCAGCTTATCCACAGAGTGGTTTAAAGGTTTTCAGAGATATCTGGGGTTACTATCTGGAAGTGAGAGGTAGAAACGGTCGGCATGTCAACTGATATATGTGTGGATCCCTGCTCTCTGTGCATTATATGTGTCGAACATTTTCAATATATGTCCAAATGCTGAAAAAGCAATAACAAGTCACAAATGAAATGTGCTGCTATTAGATAAACGCTGGTGCCAATCACCAGCTCTAACAACTTGAAGTAAAAGTTCAACTCAAATTGGAGAATACTGACACATAGCTACACCTGCTTCTGTTCTGATACCACTCGTTTCGCCGTAACGTTGCGGGATTGGTTCCTTAGGTTTGTGATGTATGAAACCCTGGCTGTTACAATACATTTTTTGAAGACTGTCATTGATACTCTGTGGTTCTAATGTGGAAAAGCTCAGCCATTGTGCTGACTGCTTATTTTGCTCTTATGTCTTGTAGTATATAAAAGTAAAATTTGACTCTAACTGGAGGGGATCGTCCAGCAATTTAAATAGGTCTGGTCAGCCCAGTCGAAAGAAAATGTTGGCACATTTCTGCAAACCAGAAACATTACATTTGTATGTTTCATATGTATCATATCAAAGTTTTGAATGTGATATTGTACATGAGCTGACTTTGTCATCAAAAGGCGTAGGGGATTGTTGACGGCAGACGGTGCGCTAGACTTTTTCGTCGCCGGTCATTTTGACCGACAGGGTCATAAAAATCCGGTCATAATCTATTTTTACCGGTCATTTTAATTTTCGTTTTTAAATGATAATAAAGATATTCAAAGACATTTAGTTTTCATT
>NC_065528.1:27703956-27745075 GCF_006386435.1 Epinephelus moara | reverse complement strand
GTCCGGTGTGTCCAGGGCGTTATGTCCACAGCGCTACATGAAGCAGGTGAATGACTTTTTCTCTGCAGTGTGAAAACGGCAGCCACTTAAACCACTGACTGTGCACTCCGCCGCCAAGTGGGCAGGGGTGGTAATTGCAACCGGTCAAAATGACCGACGGCCTTCAGATTTTCCGGTCATTGTTGCAAAAAAACGGTCAATGACCGAGAATATCCGGTTAACGCGACCCCTGGTTGACGGTGTGACGCCTGCCAAGATACAGACCACTGTTAAAGACCAACAAAAACTAGAATCACCACCTTGCGGTTGTATGCCAATGCAGACCAGTCAAGTTGCAGTAACAGTTTGCATCCATGTCTGTCCAGACTCGTATGTAGCTAAGACAGCTGACAATGCTTCAAATATGTATGTTGCTGCAAAGAAGCTACAAATTCTTAAACACTGATGCTTCACACACATCTTCAACCCAGCAGCACGGTAGATCTATACAGTCACCACAGATCAAGACTGACCCTAAGATTAGTATCTGACCAAATGTTGCCCCTTCTGTTTCTGAGTTATGGTGCTGAATAATGGCCAGAAAACACTGATGTCACAGTGAAGTTGACCTTTGACCTTCTGGATATAAAATGTCATAATTCTATCATTTTATCTTACGGGGCATTTGAGTGAAACATTGTCATATTTAGTTCATGAATTCTTGAGTTATGGCCAAAAACATGTTTTGTGAGGTCACAGTGACCTTGACCTGTGATATACAAATTGCAACCAGTTCATCGTTAAGTCAAAGTGGACGTTTGTGCCACATAAAATTATGATTTAAGTTTTAATTGGTTTGAAAGGCTCAGTACATGGCATGTATACATTATTTTCCTGGCACACAAGAACACAAGGCACATGTTTTTTATAATATGGAGGTAGACTCCAGTACACAAAGAAAAATCAACCAATAAGTCTAGAAGGAAAGATAAGAAAACAAACAAAAACATGTGACACATATGTCCTAATACATCACTCTACAGGGTCACATAATCACAGAGCAAGTTCATAATTATATAGACTTATCTTCCATTTTGATATGAGTCAATAACCGGTCCCAAAGAGATCCTCCTTTCTCCTGATCGCCATATATTCTACTGAGCATACATTCACAAGATGCTATTTCCACCATTGCATTAACCCATTCTTTCAGTGCCGGGGCCTCTGTTGTCCTCAAGTGTCTTAGAATAACTTGACACACAGTTATAAGATGCACAATAATGACAGAAAATGCACACTTGGATACTTTTGGTATTCAAGTTTGTAACCAAGTTTGGCTTGTGCCGAATTTGAGGAAATTCCCTCAAGAAATTCCCACAGACCAACGGATGGATGGACCGACAACCCAAAAACATATTGAGACTATTACTGGCGCTGAGGCATTAAAACATTGGTGATTTAACAAGCCAATGTGTTGCCAGCAGCTTTTTAGGCCCAAAAAGAGGTTGTTTTTAACCAAGACAGCGGTGATTATGTCCCCATCTCAGGTATTTCAAGCCCAAACATGAACTTTTCCAAACCATAACCAACTGGTTTTTGTGCCTAAATCTAACCGCATGCTACCCACAGCACTGTCAATACTTGGTACTGGGTTTTCTTGGTCACTGAGTATATCAACATAAAACCTTAATGTCTTAATCTTAACCACACATGGAGACACAATATGCATGAAGTCAAAACCAGGTGACCTCATCAACAAGCTTTTCAAACCAAACTTTCTGACCATCTCTGCAGGTTAAATCACCCATTAGTCTCACTCTGCATACAAGCATCAGCTACCAGCTACAATATTTTACCATTTGTATTCAGTTTCAAGCTTGTGCAATTTGCCAGAGGAACCCAAACAACATATCCAAGGATGAAAAGGAGACAAAAGAAACATGGTGTTCACTTCAAAACTCCTTTGAATTACACAGTCGCCCATAGTCCAGGCTACATTTACTGAAAGCTAATTTTTTTCAATTAGCTTCTTGCTGTGAAGGAGCTTCTGTACGAGAACACACAGTTTTCTGCCAACGCTGGAGCAGTTTTGGTGCATGAGAGGTTTGTCTGTGATCTTCTCACTGGTTTGAAGTGGCCGGGGCTCAGTTGGAAAAAGACAAATATTTTCATACACTAATTAGGATTTAGCAATATTACATTTAAATGTGATGACAGCTGGGGGGTTCTCTGCTACAGTTGCCAGCACTGACAACAGATTTTCTCATGCCCAAAAACCTACGATAATAACTCTACTTTGATTGTGACTTTTTTTTTGTTGTGAATATTTCATGTTTTCCTGAAATATTAAGATTTGAAACCAAGTTTTCAGTTCTGCCGATGTTGGGTTCAACTTATTACAGATTCTGTGCAGCCAAACTTAGTTCAAACCCACAGAACTTTGTTTCTGAAGTCTTCCCCCAGACAAATACACTAATAGTAATATTTTGTTTAACATGGTTTTCCTACATAATAGTATAACACATATATCTGCAAGAAGCCTGCACGGTCATGATATATATGATATAGTTTAAGTGAAGAGTTTGAACAACATATTGCAAAATACATATATGTGCAAGATTATTTTAACAAAATTAAAACTACTTATTAAGATACTTTGCCGTTTAAAACCAGCTCTGTATCATAACAATGTAGGCAGTATGTGTAAATGACTAACTACATTAAACTTCCATCCTTCTTTACAGTGGCCAGATCTCCCTACTCATCTCAACTGTTTGTCTATTTCTCACCTCAGATATCTTCAGAAACATTTTAGTGCACTGTTTGACTGTAATTCAAGAGTTTGTGAACAGGAAGTGTGCGCCATACTGTTTGCCGTATTGTAAAAACGCGGGCTGACAAAATAAGAACCTGTTACTGTGTTGTCTATACCTCCCCTCAGATGTTTTCAGAAACACATTTTAGCTCATGGTTTAGCTGTTATTTGAGAACATTATTATCAGTTGGTCGCCATATTGTTTCCTGGGGAAAACGGCCATTACATCACCACCAGCGGGAGCGTTTACTGATCTGGTATTTCTGTCTTTCTACAGCCCAATTTTATCAAAAAGACTATTTTTCCAGCAGTGAAATACTTCTGCAGCAGGAAATAAAAGGGGACACGTGTATGTCAAAAAGCAATATTGAGCATTTTAAAGTTTGTGCTTGTTGGGACAAAAAGCCTTGCCAGTATAAAACATGTGCCAGCCCTGTAGAGATTCAGTATCCTGCTCCAGGTACTGCGGTGTGGCCACGTTAGGTGGATCAACACTGCTTCATTCAGGCTGTCTGTCTCATTCTCCTGCTTCCTTGAAGTGCTTCCGCTCTCAATCGAACAGCATTTTAGAAGAATTACCTGATCGATAATGTTGTGCTTTGAGGGGATTTTTATTTGCATCAGACTGAAAGATGCACCGTGTGAACATCTTGCTGAATAAAGAGAAAAGATCAAGTGCTTTAAGGAGGCAGCATCTTAATTTAATGTGAGGGGTTCTGTATGTAATCAAATCAGATGGTGTTTCATATGAAAACATCCAAATTATGTACTGCAATTACTGATTTAATGAAGTCATGTGTTCAAATCAAGGAGTAAACGTGTCCCCTGCTTCTAGTCCCAAAAGAGGTAGCGAGTGATCACACATTCACACGTTTCAATAGTGTGAAGGAGACTCTTCTGCAGGAATCCTCCTGTTTTTCACCTCGTTTGGGTATTTACAGGCGTAAGGAGGTGGACTGTTAACGTTCAGCCCCTCCCGTGCCGCCATGTGTACCCAAATAGAACACGTCTCTAATTTGGCAGCGACAATGCTGACATTTAGATCCTGTGCCCCGTGGGAAGGGTAACGACCTCGCATTAGGATGCTGCTACCGCACAACACCTGATCTGTTCTCTGTATTCAGCAGGATGTTTTCACACTGCATCAGTCAGTGTAACTCAAACAAAAAATCCCCTCCAAACGGACCATTATCGATCGGGTAATTTGTCCAAAATGCCATTCAACTGAAAGCAGAAGCAGTGCAAGGCAGCAGGAAGACACAGACTGGCTTCTGGCTACTGCAGTCGCCCCCCAAAACTGAGGGGCTTGAGCTTGATCCTCCCCTGCGGCCAAATCAAAGATCCTTCCAATAAGATCCTAAACCTCTTCAGGCTCCGCAGGGGCCACGACACAGCTGACTCTGCAAACCGACAAAAGGAGGGAAGCTTTTTCAAAAAATAATAAGCAATCTGTGACTTCTGCTAAATATATAGGAATAAAGACAACATCTGTCAAAGTTCTCCCCCTCCTACAAAAGCCTCCGGGAGTGTTTAAACCCACATCCTCATAAACTACAGAAGCCTGGAGATGACATAGGAAGGAATGAGCAACCTTGCTGATTAGAAGTCACTTTATCAGGAGCGTCAATGTTCAGTCTTGGGCTTGGAAACCAATGTTGTGCATGATTGTGCTAAAAGAGCGCATTCATTTAGCACGCTAATTTTTTTTGGACGAACTCATGAGCTTGAACGTGAGCATCGTTCGTTTAACAACCCTTGTTTTACAGCACCCGGCGTGCCGACACAGGGCAGCTACCAGTAATGTTGCTGCTGAAGCCAGTTTATGTGAGTAACTAGTATCTGGTTCCTAAAATGTTGAGGCAGAGGGTACTGTCTGTAGCTCTGGTTGAGGGTGAGAGGCTGTCAGCAGATAAACAGAGATCTGTGTGGGTACGTGAGACCCTAACAAAGAGGGTGGGTCATGGGGAGTACCACCAGTTGGTCCAGGAGCTTCTCCTCCATGATGGCCGTTTCCAGGCATATGTTAAGATGACTCAGGGGCAGTTGGACAACCTGCTGTCAATGGTCGGGCCATATAGCTCTGGGTATCCAGCAACCGCTACCACCAGTTTCTCCTCTGTTGTTTTCTAACTGTAAACTTGTTGTCGTGACCACCACAGAAGGCCCGCCTCTGAAATCATCCGGTTGGACCATGGGGAAAAGGCGGAGATGACATGAGGCGTTTTTCTGCTCTAGGTTGAAGTTTTTGCAACTCGAGGAGTTCAGAGCACTCCGGCAAAAACACCAGGCGCATAAAGCGCAGATATGCGAGGGATGTTGCAACACAAAAACAGCGAGCAAAAAGCTTCATTCTCATTAAGATCAATTACAAAACAGCACCCCCAGCTGCTGAAACATGTCCTGTGTGATCGGGACCTTTCCATGCGGAAATGTATCACCCCCTGCCCATCCTCTGGTCTCCACTGGTAGGCTAATATTAGCCTTTGCTGCTCTGTCAGGTGGGAGCTAAGTTAGCTAACAGTGCCACCTATTTGTGATTACCACTGGTAATGCCATCCTTGTGGTGGGAAACTCCTTTAGCATTGTTACCTATATTAGCACCACTAGCCATAGTGGCACGGCTAATGGTGCGACTTGAGCAGGGCTTGACGCTAACTTTTTTCCCAAGGAGCACATGTGCTCCTAAGTTGAAAAAGTAAGGAGGCACAAAGAACTTTAGGGGCACAATGTAAATTGATCAAATAATGTGTTTTCCGTAATAAACGTGATGCAAATAGACATTTACAAGCAAAATTATTTAATGAATTTGTATACAAAATGTACAGAAAGGTAAAATCATCAAGTTTTGAAAAAGTATTGCAATTTAATTTTGTCTTTAATGTTATTATCTTATATATATTATCTTTGCAATATGATTATCTTATATAATGTTATTACTATCCTAAAACATTCTCCAGGTCCTCTGAAACTCTGCAGGACTTATTTCCACCCTGCCCAGCAGCGGTACCGTGGCGAACGGTCCCTAACTGCGGGGAGAACGGAGCAGGCTTCCCCGGAAGTCCACCACTTTTCCCGGTCCCTCTTCTCCGCCACACTTTGACTTATTCCCACCCAGTCGACAGCCTGGCCGTGGAGAACGGTCCCTAACTGCGGGGAGAACGGAGCAAGCTTCCTCAGAGGTCCGCCACCTTTCCCAGTCCCTCGTCTCCGCCACACTTTGACTAAAGCCTCTTTCACACAGAGCACGATTTTCGCGGCGCCCACCACAGGGTAGGGCGCAGAGAAAGCGGAGAGCAAGGCGCGCAAGACAGGATTTGGGGGAGTACAGGCTCGTTCAGGAGCTACAGCTCCATGGTGACCGCTTCCGTGTCTACTTCAGGCTCTTCTCTGCTATTGGACGTGCCGAGGTGTCGTCACAGCACGTTACAGTGAAAATTTCAATTCGAGCGCAGGCTGGCGGCGGCCGCGGCATGTGCCCTCTCGCGCACCACTCATTGTGTATGTGCTACCACTCAGCGGTAGCACATACACAATGAATGGGTTCGTCGGCGGAGGTCTACGCTTTGCGCGCTCTGTGTCAAAAGGGCTATATTTCCACCCTGCCCAGCAGTGGTACCGTGGCGAACGGTCCCTAACTGCGGGGAGAACGGAGCAGGCTTCCCCGTAGGTCCACCGCTTCCTCCACACTTTGACTTATTTCCACGCTGCCGACAGTGGGACTTATATTCTTTGTGCCGACAGTGGCTTGGAAAACCGCCCATAACCATGTCACACGGGGAAGAGGGAAGAGGGAAGGCTGCTGGAGTTCCTCCAACATTTGTGGTTAGATTATCATATTTTTTTATTGACAAAAATATAGGCTGCTTCGGCTGATTTTTTTATGCGCACATGTGCCCCTAAATATTTTTTACAGTTCGCACACACCTATTTTTAGTTGCAAATGCGAGTGAAACGTTCGCACTGTCGAGCCCTGTAGAGAAAGGACGAATTAAACACTGGCTCTTGATAGGGCCATTCCCGATTTCGCGTCAGCCACCATAGTGTCCTACACTTTTCAGCGTAAGTTTCAGCTGGTTGCTATCTACCACCTCACCACTAGATGTCACTAAATCCTGCACATTAGACCTTTAAATTCCACTTACTAGATTTTGCCAGACTACATCAACTACATCTCTCTGTCTTGCTCAGCAGACATTTTGGTTTTTAAAAGAAAGATGTGTTTTAAAGCTCTAGAAACCTCAGTAGGTGGACCTTTATATAAGATGTTTTCAGTCATTTATTATAATCACACTGACCGTTTGTAGCCTTAAAGAACAAACGCCACTCTAATAAATGTGCTGGATTATAACTGTATCACTTTGTAGATTATTTTTGCAGCATTAGCACATAATCATTTTTAATTCAAGTATGTCCTCACTACTTTGAGCACAAATCTGAAACTACCTGAGCCTCCTCACACAGACTGCCCCCCGCCTCAAGCACAGACAGTAAAACTCTCATTATAACAACGGTTGGGCTGCTGTAAGTAATCTCAAATGTGAGTCTTTAAACCCCAACACACTCATGTGAGGCTTGACTGTGCACTGACAATTTGATACTATATCCATTAAATGTGGGTTTAATTACCTTTAACGACGAGGCGTCTGCATCTGCTTGGTTTTCACTCCAAGCCCGAAATATCTGAGTTTTCATAAATATAATTATGTCGACAGGATGTTGACATGAAGGCTGTACAGTCGGAAACTGTTAAGCACAGTAAGTTACATGAACATGGCAACAGTCCACCCACACAGGTGTTTTCACTTACGCCTGATTAGAGCTCCCTTCATTAGGTAATTTCCAGCAGTGCTTCATCCAACCTCAACCTGACGAGAGGCCTGATCAGGCAGAGGATTGGAAACACCTGTGTGGATGCGCAGGCTTTCAATTAATGTCCCTTGATGTGAAAACTGTCACTGCAGCTGTATCTGGATGGTTAAAATCTGAAAACAGCTCCTTTAAAGAATGGATCTTTACATTATTGAACAAAAGTTTAAAAAGATAGACATAATTATTATATAATTAGTTTTTATTGGCTGTGTTGTGCTCTGATGGTAAAAAACAGCCGTAATAACTGCCATTATTTGGGGCTTTTTGATGCAGGAATAATAAAACATCAGCCTCAGTTGCTAACGCATTTTAAATAAAGAACTAGTAACGGTGTCAAATATAATTTCAGCGTACATTATGTCACCCATTTTATGAACAGAGTGGCTGCTAAATGGGATCCACAATCCATTTATTTTTGCCTTTATGCCCAAAAGAAATGCCTGCAACAAAAAAGCTGCTGAATTATGAAAGCAGCTCAAGATAATAAAGGTTGGAGCGATAACTATTGATGAAACTTATCGTCTCTCCCACAGACGGTCATTTCAGGCAGTAAAAGACACACTTATTTATCCACTAACTCCAGCAGTCACTTCTCTTCTGCTGATATTTTCAAAAGCAAAGCATGAAAATCCAATATGAGCAGAGACAATGGCCGTGACGCAAGTCAAAAAACCCATGCAAATTTGGACTGGCAGCTCTATATTTGGGGGCGATATGACTTAGTCTTGATGTTAAGGTTGGCGACATGGCTGATGTGACCACGCAGCGTGCTCACAGGTCACTGGGCCTCAGGGCGTCGCGGCCAGTCGTGGAAGGTTGGGAAGTGGCTGAGGTTACACAGCTGTGACTGGCCGAGGCCCAGCGGCTGGCCTCCGATGATTTCACACGTCCCGGCAGAGCGGCGGAGCTTTGATCCCACGATGAAAGAACGGGAGCACGACAAGATGATCAAGAGAATGTAAAAGAACAATGGGGACGAACTACAATGAACGTCAAGGATGCAGAGAGAATGTACAGCAATAGGGGAAAAATGGGAGAAATAAAAGTGATAGATGTGTGGAGATTGTAAAGGGGAAGCTGTGAGCACAGGAAAGAGCCAGGAAGTCATGTTTTTATCTCTCAGCTTCACTGTGATCGTCTTTCTGAGGACTGTCTTCCTGTCCTCAAGGACAGTGACCAGCTCCGGCGAATAAAACAAAGACGGCTCTGACAAAAAGAAAAAACAAACATCTGAGCCTGGCTCGACTTTTCTCTGCAATGCAGTGTCATTCAGCGGTGCTACTGTACGTGCTGGTCAATCAAATGGGGGTCAAGATGACGGAGAAAGTCCTGCTGTCAGCCTGAATGTCCACTATGGCTTGTAATATGTCTGCTTTTTGATAGAGATCTTTAGATACTGGGGGGGAAGGGTGGAACACACGTAGTTTCTTCCAACACTAGAATTAAGATAAAAATATTCGCAAACGAAAAAACACTAACTGAACACTAAATTAAAACCCTCGGCGCACACTGCAGCACAATCAAACAGATGCGCAACTCAGAGCATCAGAAGTGTCTCTGACACCAGACTCAGAGCGGACCGGTGGAGCTGGAAAATGCATATTAGGCCTACTAGTTACTATTTACGTTTTTCAAGTGATTTCCCAAATTTGTTGTTGAGTTGTGATATGCCAATTGCTTTTGGCAAATCTGGCACTGTGGGGGTTGTCGGGGCATATTTTAAAGTGCAACCACACATCTGATGACCTCTTGGACATGTCTGCCAGCTCTGAGTGCGCTCGTTGTCAGTATCGGACTGGTGGGGGTTAGTGTTGCGTTTAAGGCCTCCCCACCTTATTTTTCTTCCAGATGCTGATTCTGTTACTTGAACTTGCATATCAGCTGATACAAAGTATGATCTGATATAATTCCTTTTAAAATAAATAAATCTGTATCTGTATACGACTAACCCTGTATGATGTGAAACAAGGTTCAGGTTTAACCCTTTGGAAAACATGAAAAACTACATAAAGATTGCTGCCTACAATATATCTAATTTGAAATTTTGCTAACGGCTAATGTTCCACTAACAACAGAAATGGTCCGCCAGCGCCTACATTCGTATTTTTGGAGTATCTTCAAATGCCAAATATCCCTAAAATCTGTAAAACCTAAGCTAAAAGGTCATGCAATTCAATAAACCATAATAATTGCTGAAAGTATTGAAATTTTCTAATGAATAAAAAACAAAAACAGCAAAAATCTGACATGGTTTTTCATTAAATTTTACAAAATATACACACGAAACATACTAATCTAAAATATTTCTGAACAAAATATTTCTATAACACTCCATAAATTATTTGTCTTAGTGTTTTAGAAATGCAAAATTTTCATGAGCAGAGTGCAAAGGCGTTTACATCGTTTTGCACCACATATAATGTTACATAATGACGTCATCACGAGCGTAGAACATAACACAGAAAAGAGAAGACTTAGCTTCCTGCTGCAAAACAATGAATGTTTAAGCTATCATTAGGGATGTCCCAATAAAGCTTTTTCTGCCCCTGATCCTGATCTTAGTCATTTAATATTGGGTATCAATTATTTTCCTAGATAATACAGCTGCACAGTGCACACTTCAAGGACACTGAAGTTATTCAAATCAAATGTGTGCTTGACAGTTGAAAAGCTTTCCAGTGCATTAAGAAAAAAATCCCTGCATCAAAGCTGTTCCCTAATGTTTGTGCATTTATTCATCATTTACAAAATTAGTAGATAGGTATAAAATAATAAGCCCTGTCTTTAATCTTTTTGGCCTCGTCAGGAATTTCTGCGTGAGAGTATTCTCTAGTTGTCACTGCTTCGGTGCAGCCTTTGCCTGAGTTACCTGAATGAACTGTGCGTTTATTTTCGTCATGTGTACTTATTTTGCATGGCTTAAGCTACAGTAATGAATTTCTCTCATCCCAGGGCTTTTGTTGCACCTCGCAGTGGCGTAGTGAGCACAGGTGTCGTCACTTCAGCACTGCTGTCTGTTATCTCTCCTCCACCTGGATAAACACCATGCGCCATAAACGCAAGATACTCTCAGGCTGAGCTGAAATGAAACAAGTGCTCAGAGTTTTGGTCAGTCAGTCTCATACTGCATTTGTGCTGTCATTTATGGCGTGTGGTGTTTCAGCACCTGATCTTACACACGTTGAAGATGGCTGCACTCTGTGTGTCTCTGTATAAAAGCTTCACAAGTAAAAACACCTGCGTGACAGCTGGCGTAAAACAAAGGATCGGATCCTCTATATAACTCATTATAGTCGATCCCGATTAGTTAAAAAATGCCTTGATCAGCTGATACCATACAAGATCGGTAGCTATTAAGATTTTTATTTTAGAGTGACATATACAGGATAATTCAAGCACTGATCTCCTGCAGCCACTAGGGGAAAATACCCGCACCACTGCTGCTTTGTGTATTTGTGTCAGAAGCCAAACACCCAATAACCAAATATATGTTTTTAAATATTCCCACAAATTTCAAGAGGTAAATCCCCCCGCCGTTATCACTGTAAACTGTCAATGTGTCATGCAGGAGCGGAGAGTTTGACAGGTGTAGCAACAATACCTAAAGCAGGCATACAATGATGTACCTTTCCTGTGGGGAGACGCTGCTCTTTTAAACAAGCGCTCCCAGGTGAATGAGGGACGACGTAGAGCCCCAAATCATCGTCATTGGAAATGTCAAACCTCTGCACGTCTATTTCCTAATGTTAAGCTGCTGACATGTCTCTGATAAAACCTGGATGTGTCTTGGAAGTGAAAGTGCAAAGTGTAATAGTTTGTGGAGGTGTGTGTGTGTGTGTGAGGATGCATCTTTATATGTGTGTGTGAGACACAGACAGAGAGCCAGGCTGCGACTCTTCTCACATTGCCATTCCCAGGCCGACTGTTCGCATTAACAGTCAACCGTCTGTCCTCTGCTTCCCTCTCTCGCCGCTGAGGGGGTTAACGTGACCTGCGGGCCCCCAGAATATCGCCCAGTCACAATGTTCTGACATCCCTGGGCCTGCCCAGATGGTCACCATATGTCCACACAGCACGTACGGCGAGCCGGGAACACAAGAGAGCAGACTGGGCTGAGGAATGCGCACTTTCTGAGCACTGTGGTTTGTTTTCCCCCTGTGCCCCTCTGCTGTTTGTCATGGACATCTTATATTATCTGCAAATAACATATGAATAACCAAAACAGAGCAGCAAACAGTGTCGGGCTCATTACTCCAAATAAAAGAGTCTATTATTCTCCTCTTGGATGTTTCGTTACACCCACAAAATTGAAGACTTTATCCTGTCATAAAGGAATCAAACCAGGTTCTCTCTGCTTTGACAGGATGAGTTTGTTGAAATTAATGTTTTTTTTAATCGTCTATCGTAGTGGGTGTTTTCCGCTGGAGGAAAACGACTTTGTCTGCCATTGTTCATATAATCAGAAGATTAAAATAATGAGTGTTTGGAGAAAACATTAGATTTCAAATTCATAACCGGGGCCGATGTTTTTTTTTTTTTACTCTGCAATCATTCCTATCAGTTACTGATTCATTCACAAACTTAGATTTTTTTTTGACAAGGCGTAGCTCCTAATGGAGTTTCACGTTTGTTTGCTTTTTTGTTTGTTGTTTTTTCTGCGACTAAGCTACCAAAGAAATCTTGCCGACTAGTAACCTCTCTGGTCGACTAATGTTTGGTCAACCATTAGGGGGCAGTGCTACTAGCGATAGTCATTTATAAGAAACTTTCAGCTCCCTGTTGATCTCCCTCCAACCAACTGCCACTTTTTTTTAGGCTTTAGTAGTGAAAACAGAAGATATTGTACAGATAACATCTCATTGCAACTCTGAGAATCAGCCATTTATCATCCACTGCAACGCTTTCAAAGCGAACGAGGAATAAATAGAATCATGGCGTCCAACAAAAGATCAGCTCTAACCAGCACACCATATCGCTCATGGCCAATTAGGACACCTCTCTCATCAGCTACAAATCCAAAATTTAGCCAAACTGGCTCAGATTTAGTTTTCTTGAGAGACTAAGGGGGTGATCACACAGAGATGAAACGCTAGAAGCGCGATGCCAGTAAAACAATTGTTTTCCTATGATACGGCGCGTCTGACCGGCGTTCAAGCGTCTTTTCAAACAGGCGTTATTCCGGCGTCTTTTTAGACGCGCGTTTTTGTAGACACTTCTTTTTAGACGCGTGTTTCTAGCCGCGAGTAGACGCTTAAAAGTTAAAATATTTTCAAATTTTTTGAGCGTCAGATGCCAGTAGCTAGCGCGCATTGAATAAGCACTTCCAGCGTTTCAAGCGTCTTTGAAGCGTCCGTGTCTCTAGCGTCTCATTTCTGTGTGATCACCCCCTAACTCTGCCATGCCGTGTCTCGTCACCCCAAAAAACACATGAACTTTCTAGTAAACAAACATACCTCCTCCCACCTCTATTAGAATTTGATGCCATGTTGCCGACATCCACTTGGCAGTTATTTGCTCACACGTAATACAAGTTGAATTTAGCCCTGTGACGACATTAGCACAGGTTGCTAATTTAGGCTACTTTTTAATTTGCCAAAATGTGTCATGATGACAAATGTCAGGTCAGCCAATTTGCGTTTAAGCTCTTACCTCGGACCAGACTGGCAAAACCAGCCACTGACCCAACTTTAAACGGGGATGCTCCCACACGTTTTGAACAAATGCGCAGATTATCCAAGTTAGCTAAACCTCTTATTTCAAAAAGAAACCAAATTAGAGCACAACTACAAAGTCTGTTCTCGTTGACCTTTACACAGAAGGTCTGCTTTTATCAACAACTACAGTACAGTAAGTATGGTAGGTCAACATTTAAGAGGAAATTGCTCTGAAAAATCACTGAACACTTATGAGGATGGTTCAGATAACAATTCTAATGTAGGTCTTCTTCCAAACTAAATTTGGGGTTTGTTTACAACTCGGACTAACTGCTGTAAAGTAAAATGTCTAAACTAAATGGAATAATTATGACAAAAATAGCAAAGTGCAGGGCTTAAACTACTAATCTATAAACGTATTACTCAGTTAATCACAGGCTATTTTGATAATTGATATATCTATAACTTAATTATCAAGCAACAGCTTCAAACACTTGCTTCTCAGATGTGAGCATTTGCTGCCTTTCTGTTTCTGTCTTTGCAAAGTCTTTCTTTATTAGACAAAACAAACACTGTGAAGGTGTCGCCTTGGGATTCTGGGAACTTGTGATTGGCCATTCTCACTAGTTTTCTGAGATTTTATTGACTAAACAGGCCTTTTTCACAGCATAGTCAGAGCACTGAAAGCACAGGTGTTAATGACAACATTAGGCTGCACAACACCAAGACCCTGAATCTGAAGCAGCTAAATGGAACTCAGCCATTATTAATCCTGTCATTTGTGTGTGCTTTTCGCGCTGTGACATGTCAAAAATAATTGACAGATTAGTCTTTATGACACAGCACACACACCCACATCGACACACCTTAACCTGCGGGAGATCTGCAGGTATTTTTACCCTTCAGGAGTAAACATCGTAAACAAGGAGGTAAACATGTCACATAGTCAATATGGACTTAAGAGACAGGAAAATTACTTTAATCGAGACGGAAAGGGTTGGAAAGTGCTGCACAGAGAGCCGTCTGAATTTTTTTGCGGATGTCAGACGGACGTGACGAAGCATGCCTCTGTGCACGAATATGAGCTGGCTGCATTTACTGCAATTAGTCCCGGTGACATTGATTTGAACAGCTTTACACCATGAATAGACGCTGACACCTGAGGAAGAGTCGCAGCAGGCAGCAGGTAGCAGGTCTGATCATGTCTGTCACACTCTGGACGGATACGTGGGCTCACAGTGCACACAAACAAAAAATATCTGTGTTATGTAGTGAAAAGTCTTATCTTAAATAACTTAATTCATTAATCACAGAACAGAATCAAAGCAAGCTCGTTAATATTGAAATTAGAATAAGTGTAGAAGATGAAGTAATGCATCAAATAGATTATTTTGGGGTGGAAACGCTGCATTTGCTGTTCGGAATATATAAAAACAGGTTCTGTGTCGACAGCGCCTCGCAACTGTGGGTGCAACATGAGACAACACAGCTAATACGACAAACTCGTGCATGCTTGATGAGAGCAAAACCAGAACTAAAATCCACCTGATGATACAGACGTCTCTTTTGATTGCTTGGGTTAAAAAGAAGGGGACAACTGCCACAAAGAATACTAGACTTTCAACCTTCATAGAGTTATAACAACACTTTAACTAAGCATTGTTCTAAAAAAAGGAAAAGAACCCTCAACAACAGGTACAGTATATATGCATTTTAAAATTGTTGCTAAGCAGCCACAGTATTACCTGTCCTTGGCTTAACCCTTATTTTGCTGTGAAGTAAACTCACAGATCTGTACCATAACATCTGCATTAAAAATGGGGATGCTGTGGGCACCTCTTCTAGCTCTGACTGAGGGTGAAAGCCTGTTCCTGGTCACAGGGAAACAGAGATCCATGTAGGTACATGAGGACCTCAGAAAGAGGAGAATTCACAGGAAGTACCACGAGCTGCTCCAGGAGCTCACGGTCGGCTCAAGGCTTATTTTAAAATGAGTCGGGACATTCTGACAATCTGCTGTCAATTGTCAGGCCGAGGTAAAACATTAAAAAAGTAGTTGAGGCTATTTGTTCAGATATGTCTTGCAGCTTGCCTCAGGCGGCAATGAAAGTGAGGTAATGTTATTTTAATACTGTACGCTACCAGTTTTTGTTATCGCCACCACAGAAGGCTTTAATGCACAGAGATGAAGTTTTTTCAGCTCAAGGTGTACAGGGCGCCCTTGCAAAAATAATTTTGCAGGTATTTGGTCAAGAAACAATGTTCCGGACTAAGTGTGTAACCAAGGACCCTGACACACCAAACCATCAGGTCGTCGGTGAAAGTCTGTCACCCTAGTTTTCATTTGGTGTCCCAAAACGTCAGCACTAGACAGCCCTTATGAGCTGTTTTTTCAGCATGTTGAACCAGCGTCAGAGCCGGTGGAGCCCGTTGCTGAATTAAATCACTCTGATTGGAAGTTCAGCTCGGTGCAGGAGAAGAGAAACAGATGAGAGGAAAGCAAAAATATAAAATAAATAAAGTCAAGAGGGCGTGAGATCGAAACAAACTTGTTTCCAGTCAGGTCAGTTAATGTGCTCACTGGCTAACTAGCATCTTGAATCTGTCCTGACATCCTTCCAATTTCCCTTTTGTAATGAGGAATACAGACTACGGCCGCCAGCGCTGTATGGAGTTATTTCCTCTCATACAGGCAGAAAACATATGTGCGAGTTGGCCGTTGCCTGTAGTCTTTGCGTTGTGTTCAAGTGCAACTTTTTGGCCAAGATACAAGCAACATGAGGTGATGCAACAGTCTGCCTTTGTTGCCACTAGCTCTTTGGTGTTCTTTAGTGTGTGTCACCTGTAAAATCAAAGTCAGGGGATCACCAAATTCTTTAGGATTCACTTTCTGGGTACTATGAATGTCTGTGCAGCATTTCATGGTAATCCATTCAAAAGTTGTTGAGATATTTACGCCAGGACGAAAGCAATGTCCCGACCAAACATCACAGTTTATGGCTAAAAACTACAAACGGAGGAAGATGATTTCATTTGTCTCTAACAGTTTAAAAGGATCAAACAACTGTCAACATGTTTAATTTGATAAAAGAAAAGTCAGAGGAACTACATTTTTTGAGCATATGATTCAATTTGTGCAGAAATAAGTGGTGAAACTGGAAGTTTCTGCAGTGTAAGTTCCCTCTGCCAAGAAGAAAACGCCCTTGTCTTCAGGCTCCATGTGAGTCTCCAGTAACAAATCATCTGAACCACAGCAGCACCACCTCCACCCCATTACACTGTTATGGCTGATGTGTCTTCAGGGACTCAGGTGTGGTCGTATTATTACGCCTCACTTCTCTCAGCGAGGAGCCCAATGATATTGCTAAAAGTTTCAGACAGTCGCTGCGCTCAGTGCTCCCTGTTCAATTATGTTCAATTATTCTCAACCGGAGCCCCCAGATGCTGCACCGGTTGGGTTCAGTATTGCTGCTTTGGGGTGCTCATTTGATTCTGTGGCCTTTACGTCATATTAGTGTAATGTTACTGTGTACAATAAGATGTAAATGCAGTTTAGGCATCAGGATCTTTGCTGTATCATATCCTCCTCACTCGTCTCGTGTGTGTGGGGAGGACATGAGACAAGGGGACCTATTATGCTTATTTTTAGGTTCATACTTGTATTTTGTTTACTTACTTTGTTTACTCAAAAACCACTTTAGTTTCCTCATACTGTCAGCATACTGCTGTATTCACCCTCTGTCTAAGATGCTCCAATTTACTTCAAGCCCAATCTGCTCTGATTGGTCCTCCATATCTTGCTGTCCCTGCACTGTCATTGCAACAGGGGAATGAATGTAATGGCTGCACTTTCTACTGTGACAAAAAACACCAATAAAAGCTTTTAAACACAACCAGACATGACCTGAAATTGGCGTGATATTAACAGCTGATTGTCAGCAATCAGCTGCTGCCCCTTCCCCATCACAAATAGACTGTGATTTTAATTCAAACACTGAATGCACATAACACAAAGCTCCAATTCTGAGACAGCATTGCAACTACTTTTTCACTGCATAAAAAAATGCCTAAAAACATTGCAACAGGCATCACATTTTTTTAGAATTCAAGGTCCTGGTCCTGACATACGGAGCCCTCCACAAAGTAGCCCCCAGTCACTGAGGTCTTCTAACCAGGGGCTCCTAGTTGTGCCTCGGACAAGGCTGAAAACTCGAGGTGACCAAGCTTTTCAATCCGTGGCCCCAAAGCTTTGGAACTCCTTGCCCTTGGCCGTGAGATCCTCAGCCTCTGTCCATATTTTTAAGATGCAACTGAAGACTCACCTTTTTAGGCAGGCGTTTGGACAATTCTAAGTAATTATATAGATTGTATATAGATTGTTGTTTCTGTTGCACTGTATCTTTTGCTGTTTGTACTTGCTGTGTTTTCTATTTATTTAACTGTTTGTATATTTATTGTGAAGCACTTTGTGACTTCGAGCTGTGAAAGGTGCTATATTACGGAAGCGTATTGCATTCACTTGACAAATAAAAAAAAGTCCTGTTTTTCTGAGTATTTTTTTCTGTTTTTCGGAGTAATTTATTTATTTTTCTGTTTTTTTGTGTATTTTTTCCCTGTTTTTCTGAGTAATATTTTCTGGTTTTCTGAGTGATTTTTTTCCTGTTTTTCGCAGTAATTTTTTTCTGTTTTTTTTTTTTTTTTTTTTGTGGTTATTTTTTTCAGTTTTTCGCGGTAATTTTTTTCTGTTTTTTTTTTTTTTCGTGGTAATTTTTTTCTGTTTTTCGTGGTAATTTTTTTCCCTGAACGAGGAGACGAGATACTTCAAAATCTCGCGAGAAGCTCCCACCTGGCACCTGCAAGTGACCCCTGTATCCATGGTGACTCCTGTTCATGGATGTTTTTTGCATCCGTGCTCCTGCTCCTAGACAATTTCAACTACGGGATCAATAAGGGTAAGGCACGTAATTAGTTACACACAGGGTATGATAATCTAGCTATGTTTTCGACTGCATCCTTCTAGTGTAGGCCTATCGCTCAATGTAACAGGTTAGGTTAGTAACAGGTTGTAACAACGTTAGCTGACAACTGAAATCATGCCCATATACGTTTGTGAAACGCCACGCCGACAAAGCTTAGGTTGGGGGTTGAATCTGTGGGTTTTACTTTTATTGCCGAGACGCAGTGACCAGCAATTCCTGCCAAGTATCCCCTTTAACTAAGAGTTGCTTAAATATAACCACAAAAAAGTTAATCAGGCTTTAGTTTCCAGGTGTGCTAGTTATTCTGACAGTGAATGTTGTGCCCTAAGTTCTGCATTGTTTCTAAGCAAAGATCTGTTCGACTCTTGTTGTTTACAGCAGCAAATATAAAACTTTCACAAAGTGCCTGAGGCTGATATTTCTACAACAGCAACATCTTCACTTATTGATGCATTTATTGATATGAAGCCACAGATTTTTTTTTAAAATGTACTTTATGTAACTTTTAGTTAAATATGTTAAATATGAAGCAGAGCAGTGAGTGAGTGCATCTGTTTTTCACGGTGGCTTGCCCATCACCCCTCAGTTGAAGGAATCAGGTAGTAACCTCCGGGTGCTCTCTTGCTTCTCCTCCAAACCCTCTTAACACCCTTTAAAAGTGAGAACCAGAAGTCAAGTGAGACTAGACACACAGACAGCAACTGGCTGCCACAGAGGTTGAGCTGTGGTGGTGTAATTACACCTCAGGAAGGCTGGATTGTGTCTGGCCCTTCCCCTCACAACCTCTCCTTGGAGGTGAATTAGCTGAGCGTGCTCTCACCGGAGGAGGGAGGGAGGTTTGGGAATTTAGTAAAAGCATAAAAAAAACAGCCCCCCTTGTGTGTATCACATGTCAGATTAGCATAGAAGGCAGAGAGGGAAGATGATTTGGCATGAATATTGTGCTTTGAAATCTGAAATCTGACTGTGCCGGCTCCCTGTTACTCCTCTGACAGCTGCCCTTGCGTGACTTTGCAGTGCTGACATGCCGCTCGCGGTCTGTTAGAAAGGAGATAAATCCTTGATGGGTGGCAGAAGAAGGGGAGATGAGGAGCTTAGTGTCTGGCTCTGACGAAGCCTTGAAGCCGCGGATTGGCTCTTCATGAACATGACGGGAGGAATGGAGTTACATGGTCACCGACTCGCTGCCTGTCTGCTCTCATCTGAAGGCTAATAAGACTCCTGGAGGCCTGCTTCTCAGTTGAGTTGTTGTTAGAAAGACTATCAGGTTGCTCTTCGAGACAACAACAAAGAGCTTCTTGCTTATGAGAAAAGCCCCTTTGACCGTTCTTTTACTTGAAAATACATCATTATTCCACTAAGTCTTGCTCCGAGGCTCGCTGTCTGTAAAAACAGCATGAAGTCTGGGTTCTTTATCGACTTTAAAGCAGCATGCATCACTTTTTAATGTCAACAAAAGGTCACATGGCTGTGTGTAATAGCAAAAGGATCATTTGTAGTAACAAATCTGCAGAGTTATCACCCAACCTTGATGTCCCCTGCAGCTAAAATGAGCGTTTTAGCATCTTTCAGCTCGTTGTTTTGGTTTTCAAGCCCACAGAGTCCCCTCTCATCAACCTTACCTACAACAAAAAGCCCTAAAAACCCACTGTACACTATCTGCACAGCAGAGTTAGCGACCAGCTAGTAAACATAGCTAAGCAAATATAGCAACAGCAAATTCATCACGTGACTAGAAACACGACTCCAAATGAATGCTAATGTTGCTCCATGTCTGCTGGACGTGTGAATGGGCGACTATTTGCTAATGTTTTTTAAGTGATAATGTGCCAATCTTGTGTTTACAGCTTGTGTTGCTGCCCCCAAGTGGCAAAAAAAAGCAAAAATTCTATTAATGCAGCTTCAGTTGTAGCTTTAACTCATACTGTAGTGAGTTTACCATATCAAATGTCCAAAATAAATAAAAAATATTCAGTTTAGACTATTAAAATATATGAAAACAGACAAAAATGCAAAAATAATAATCCAATAATATTCATTTTGTCTGTTTTAAAGCATAATGGTGTAACACTGCATCGGACAGTTTGATTAATTCATGTGTTTATGCATGTATTTGTCCTCTGACATATTTATATAGTGATATAAAAAATTGTGATATTGATATCTACTAGGGATGTTGGTTTCAGTTCATTTTAAACACAAGCTGTAAACACAAGATTGACACATGCAACATCAGCATTCATTTGGAGCCGTGTTTATGGCCACTTGATACATTTAAGTTCAGCAGTCATTCTTCTGCTGGAAATATTTGGCTCTTTAGCTGCTATATGATTAGCTATGTTTACTACCTTGTCAGTAAATTTCAATAGCGCAACAACCATTTACCAGTAACTGACCAACCTAACTAACCTTTCCTTTAGGTCTGGAGCTCAAATGACTCAATGAGGTTTAGTGCCACATTTCAAAGCACACTTTATTAAAAAGTTGTGAAATTTTATTGTTTTAAGATGTAAATGTTCATTAATTCATTCATAATTTTGGTGCCCACTGCCCACTCTACAGTCTCCATTGGTAAGCTAACATTAGCCGTGGCTGCTCTGCATCGCCTATACCCCAGGTCAGGTGGGAGCTAGCTAGGAGCATTGCCCATTTGGCAATTACCGCTGGTAACATGGCTGCGAAAACATGGTGGCCACTCACTGGTCTCCCACCAGGTTGCGCAAGCAAGCAGCTTCATTTTGAGCCACAAAATCTGTTTAGCAATGTTAACTAGCATGCCTAGCAAACATACTCTTGGTGGCTAACCAGTTTACCATTGACATCTCTGATATCTACTATAACTCAGGTACATTATCATGAGGTCATTGTCACTACTCAGAAATGATCTCAAATGTGGTTGAATGTACAGTGATAGAAAACACAGTTAAATATTCTTATGTATTCATTTATAAAACAACAGGAAGTCAGTGGTTTCCAAGCTGGAAAATTTTAAAAATTAAAAAACAGGATGGAAGAGCAGAAATAATTTATTTCTGCTGCACCAAATTACATCCTATTTCCTCCAGACTTTGCTCTAATCATTGCTTTTTTCCTGTGAGTAACTGGATAATTTTTCTTCTCAAGATTATAAAATTAATCATTTTGAAAAGAAAATAATGTTCTTCCGCTGAGTGTTCACAACACGTGCACATATCCAGCCCATGATGAGGCTCCTGCTTTGTTTACTGCTCGGGGTGCCAAGCAGAGAAGGCTGGGGATCACTGGTTTAACACCTTGACGAGCATGCTCTTTTGTTATCTGCCTCCCACATGGCTGCATCACAACTCCGCGGTAAGATTCGGCTCAAGGACCCAGAGAGCGACGACGAGCCAACTCGCCTGTCAGGCACTGCGCTGACAGCAGATGGTGACGGGTGGTGCTGACTCGTGGAGAGGCCAGGGGCCGCCCAAGAACCTGGGTCAGAGCACCAGCGGGTGTCACATCAGGGCACCATCTCCGTCTGCCACTTACTGTCACCGCTGTCCTGCCAGGGGGCGACTGTGGGTGACAGGGCATGCTGTCAGCTGCGCCTTTGCAGCCGGTAGTAAAGCCAACGTGTCACCTTTGACCTCCGCTGTCACCTTCTAATAATGGTATCAGGTAAGATGGAGCCCTTGCTGACGCTCTGTTACAACCCACATCTGACATGGTCCACTAAAATGGCGCCACACGATACACAATACAAGGAGGGGGGGTGGGGGGGGCTCAGATTCTCCACCCCCCCTCCTGCTGAAGCTTCTGTCTGTGTCGGTGTCCTGCTGCTATCAGCCCGGATTAGCTCGCTGGCGTTGCTACAAAATGAGACAATTACTGTGTAGAAATGGCAGATCGTGACTGCACAGTAGCAGGTGCGTCGGCTGTCAACCGTGGAATCTCTAAATTGACAAAGAGAAAACAATCAGAAAAGGGCACCGTGACTTCATTTGTCTTCATCTGTCTCTGGGTTTAGATACTGTTTTCTATGATGGAGCGTCGCTGCACGAGCGAAGGCAGATGGACAAAACAGGTGCTTGTATGATTTCACTATAATGTTTTCAGTTATTTAGAAATGTACCCTCTAAAGAGAGTGTCCATAGTTTGCGTGGGGCGGAGAACCGATGTATCACTGTCAGTCAACATGTCAATAGTCCAGTTCATTACGAGAAGAATCAGCCATCATGGTTGAAACCTGTTGCTGTGGTGAGCCATGCATGATGTTCACAGAACTACAACAATGAGTCGATCAGTCTGTTCATCACTGAGCAGAAAATTATGACACAATATGATGTACTTTATTTTCTGCTTTGAGATTTTTCTCTTGGGCTCAGCGTCGCTGCATTTAATGTTACTCATTCTACATTTTACATGCGTACTTTTTAAAAAGACAAAAACACTACACAACTTTAAAACAACACTGAACCTTAGGAGGTTAATCAGCAACTAATTTAGTAATCGATTGTCATTTTTAAAGCTGAAAAGCCAAATATTGCCTTGTCTCAGCCTCCAAATTGTGCAGATTTGCTGCTTGTTCCTGTTTAATATCACTCTAAGTTGAACATCTATAAGTTTCAGGCTGTTAGTCGGAAAAAACAAGCATTCTGAATATGTCGCTTTTGGCTCTGGGAACTTGTGACAGGCTGATGATCAGTGGATACTTCTCCCTGTACAGCCATTGCTCAAAGAAACATCATAAAATCCATAGTGCTGGGTATGGGTACTCGATACATTTAAGGTATCGACCACAGAGTACCAAGAAGAATCGAAACTTCTACAGTCAAACGATTAAGGCTGTACGTGACTCAGAGTTACCTCAGTCACATCAGATTCCTGTCTTTACTTTAAATACTTGTCTATTTGTTCCTTTTTCTTCATATAGAGTTTGAGAGTCTGAGCAGGGTTCAGTAGGACGTTCACTATGACAGTAACCTTCATGTAATATAGTAAACAAGCCACAGACCAGAAATGTCCAACATCATCTCTGCCAGCACTACATATCAAACAAAAGCCAGAGACTGTGTCACGTTAAGTTACTGCGAGCTGTAAATTCACAACTTCTAAGCACAAGGCAGAGGATAACGTTATTTCCGAGCCTTGTGGGGCAAAGCCTCTCTTCTTCCTGGCAGCTGCCTCCGTGCCCGCAGCGCCCTGGATCAAAGAGCAGCGTCAAAGTGAAGAGCGCTCACTCTGCAGCAAAATCTGGGGACTGAAACGTCCCCAGAAGTACACTGCACACTGACCCATAAAAAAATACAACAAAACAAAACAAAAGAAGACAACTGCTCGACAGAGGGGTTTCCAACTTTCAGGGGGCAGCCCTACAAACAATACTTGCATTCGATCCTTTTCATAACCAGATCTAGAAAAAGACTATTTGTATGGTTTTGCTCGCAGCCAATCCCCCCAGAGGTTCTTCATTAAATTTCATTTTAACGTACCGTGCGACTGGCCCACTACTGCAGCAGCTGCAACACATACAGTCTCTAGTTTGATTTACTGGTCCATCTACGTCCCAACCCTCACCTATGATCATGAGCTCTGGGTAGTGACCGAAAGAATGAGATCGTGGATACAAGCGGCCGAAATGAGTTTCCTCTGTGGAGTGTCTGGGCTCAGCCTTAGAGATAGGGTAAGGAGCTCTGACATACGGAGGGAGCTCAGAGTAGAGCCGCTGCTCCTTCATGTCTAAAGGGGTCAGTTGAGGTGGTTCTGGCATTTGATCAGGATCCTCCTGGGCGCCTCCTGTTAGAGGTGTTCTGGGCACGTCCCACTGGTAGGAGGCCCCGGGGCAGACCCAGAACACACTGGAGGGATTACATATCTCATCTGGCCTGGGTGGAGAGGGATGTCTGGGGTGCTTTGCTTGGCCTGCTGGCCCCGTGACCCGGCCCCAGATAAGTGGATGAAAATGTATGGATGGATGGTAGTTCAGCATGCCAGGATGCCACCAAACATTTGAAAGTATGGCTAAAATACATGCCTGTGGTGTCTGGTGGCATTTTACACAACTTCCATCACATAATGGGTCCTCTATTGGTATTGGTATCACTTTAAGGGTACTGGTATTGTTATTGGGTTAAAACCCAGCTCTAAAAACATGAATAATATCAAATCTAATAACAAAGGTGCAAGCTAATGAGAAACCAGGTGAGGCAGATAAAAGAAAGGATGTAATGCCTGGCACTGAAAGGGTTAAAGCTCTAAAATAAAATATTTCTGTCATATTTTTTTCTCTTTTCAAATATACACCGATCCAATCAGTCCAAATTACAATCTGCTCAACTTCAAATGTCATACATTTTCTCAGTTTGCCCAAATCTATTTCTGGCATCTGTTATAATCACTCAATCTTTCACAGCACTCTGCAGTAAAACCTGGACTCCACACTGTTTCACATAAAAAACTGTCAGACTTAAAAGAGAATAAAATCAAACAGCTCTCTCTCTCTCAGTACCACTTGAGACCACAAAAGTGCAAAGTTTGTTTGTTAGTGCAACTTTGAGGCAAAGCTCATGCTTTGAAGCTGCCGTCTATTTTTCAGTCGGGGGGGAAACAGCAGGTCGACTTTCACCACTGACAGCCATGACTGACGTGTAGGCCTACTGTAAATCCTCACAAGCTGCTCGGTTTGACGCAGGTCTCGGATCAAACTGACCTGCCTGCTCACATTTCCTGCCACGACATCGGCTCCAGGCAGCCGGAGGAAGAGGAAGAGGAAGAGTCAACCTGACAAAGACAGCCTGGTTTATACATGAACTCCTGCATGCATTAAACATGAAGACAATTCCAGGAACTCTGAGCGCACACCTTCCGAAACACAAACAAGACGGGGGGAAACACACAAAAGCCGAGCCGCATGGAGGCAACTGCGAAGCAAAAATAAAAAGTAAACTTGTCACCACACCGACGCATGATGCAGCCCCACCGAGGGGCAGCCAGGACAGAAATAAACCTGCCTGTGCTGAGACGGTGAAAAACTCAACATGATGTACAGTACATTGATGATCAAGGAGGCAAATGAATATGTGCATCAAACTGCACAGCTATTTGCGCATGTGTGGGCGGCGTGACTGCTTATTAAAATTCATAACTCTGACCTGTAGTTGTGACGCCCCCCCCTTGAGCTAATCAGTTCATGCTACAACATCGTGGTGATATGAATCATTCCCTTAAGTTTCATTAAAACTAAAAAACAAACAAACAGATGGATGGTCCCACCCTGATAGCATCACTGAGGGAAAACAACATGTAGCTCGCACTGTATGTAATAGTGGAGGTAAGTATAAAGGTGAGCACACTACGCCCACTCTGCAATCATCGTATGGTAAATAATCCCCAGCGGAAACAATTATCTATTAAAAAAAAACATTGATTTATGCCGTTGGAAGACCTTATCTGCATATTGAACAACATCACTTTAAGGCGTCTTAATCTTATCAATTTACATCATTAATCAAAGTGGTGGAAAAAGTGCAGTGCTGAAAGGTAAAAGTGAGTTTAGGTGGGTTGATCGTGCCTGATCATGAGCCAGAAATCTTAGTGACCCAGTTCTAGGCAGAAACTCCCTCAATGCACTTCTTTTTCAACCGTGTCCCGCACCATATGGCAGGCAGCCCGACTCTGTGGGAGTCGAGGTGGGAGTTTGGGAGAGCCAAGAAAACGACAAGCCTCAGGCTGCCAGTAGATTTCTGATATAACTGCAGGGAGAGGATATTCCTTCTTCACAAAAACTAAATATATATTTATATATATATATATAAAAAAATCACCCTGTCTTTGACCCAGCCACGAGCAAAAAGACCCTCGTCGAGCGTCTTATAGTACGAGTGACGCAATTGGAGAATCTCAAAAGTCACAGTCTCCCCGCAGCATCCTCTGCAAACCCACCTCCGCCGACCGGCAGGGCTGTTGCCTAGTTACCTGGCTCTGCAGAAGTGCAGTGAAGCATTGTGGGCCAACGTAGGGACCACTTCACTACCCACACCTACTGTGTTACCAAGAGGGAGAGAAGAAGTGTGTCAAGTTGTTTTTCTTTGAGCAGGAGATACAAATTAAATGAAATACACAACTTTGTTGTATAAAGTATAAAAAACTAAATCAGGTCCCACACTGCAAAGGTGTTTTTGAAAAATATCTATGTCAGCCTTTTATTGCATCTCAATTAGGAATAAAACATTTGGTGATATTTTGGGTGTTTTTCCTCGCTAAATTACTGCTGTTTCAAATCACTGTTTTATATGCACAAATTAAAAATGTGCTCACAACAGGTGGATGTAGAGTGATCATGTTACAGTGATTTTGAGGCTTGTTTGACATCTGTGAGTTAAAGTCAAAAGACGACATGTTTTTAACATTGACATATAATATTTGGTTTTTAAAGCAGCTATAATCTTTTATATATTAACAATGGATGACATCCATACTTTTATGTGGAAGTAATTAAAGGGAAATTTCGGTTTATTTCAACCCGTCTCCTATCGTCCTAAATTTGGTTCAAGTGACTAGTGACATACAGATAATAGTTAGCATGTTAGCCGTTAGCCTAGATACAGCCGTAGCGTCAGACCTGTTAAAACGTAAGTGAACGGGCAACCTTCAAGTGCAAAGTTAGTCCACTAAACAAGCTTTTTTCCACAAAGACCGCCTCATATCGTTAGGATAAATGTCAGAGAACATATAGAAAACGACCTTACCGGTGTGCTGCCATGTTTGTTTACAATTTAGCTCTGCTTTCCAAAGCGTGGCCGAAATATATCTCGCGAGCTCTAGATAAAGCCCAGCTGGTTACTACTCCAGGTGGAGGTGTCTCGTCCTCGGTCACATCCAGACCTTGAAAATAAGGCTGCAACCGGTCAGAGGCAACAGAGGCATTCCTCTTCTGTGGGCACTGGGGCACAGCATTCACAGGTACACCACCAATCTCCAGAGCTACGCAGCCTTGCAGCAGTCATTCCTCCTCTCTCGTCCTCTAACGTTACCTGTTGCGCCTCTCTCTCTCCTCCTCCTCCGTTCAGGCTACTGTCCGGTTCTGCCTTCCAGCTGTTGCTGCTTGTTCAGGCACGGTATGAGATCGCTGCTTGTTCTCGCGATATTTCAGCCGCGCTTTGGAAAGCAGAGCTAAATGGTAAACAAACATGGCAGCACACCGGTAAGGTAAGACAACATGTTTACATGTCGTTTTCTATATGTTCTCTGACATTTATCCTAACGATATGAGGCGGTCTTTGTGGAAAAAAAGCTTGTTCAGTGGACTAACTTTGCACTTGAAGGGATGCCCGTTCACTTACGTTTTAACAGGTCTGACGCTATGGCTGTATCTAGGCTAACGGCTAACATGCTAACTATTATCTGTATGTCACTAGTCACTTGAACCAAATTTAGGACGATAGGAGACAGGTTGAAATAAACCGAAATTTCCCTTTAATTGTAGTGATGATTTATAGAGTATTATAACCTTATTTCTATGCAGCATTTTATCGTCTTTGAGTAATTGTTTTGCTTTTTCGGCCTACAACTTTACTTATCTTGGTTCAGTAGCATTATTTTAGTGAAAAAGCCTTGATAAACCCACTGTACACTACTAGCTTAGCACCAAAAGGCGCATGAACAGCCATAGCAGCTAGCTGTTGAGCAAAGTGGAGCCTCAAGAGTTGGTAGAGACCAAAAGAGAGCTAAAAGTAAAATGATGAACAGAAACCCGACTTGTAAATTAGCAACTGTTTGCTGCCCTCAAGTGGCCAAAAAAATTGTTAATGTAGGTTTACAAAACTGTGTCCAAGATATGAAGCTCTAGCGAATGTTCAGTCGGGAAGACAACCCAAGACAAGACACTCACTATCTCTGGGTATCATTGTCTGGGTAAATCAATTGAGTCATCAGCTGATTCACAAGCCACCAATAGCACAGCATCACACCTTCTCTGTCAGCCTATTATCTTACTGCTCCTTCATTTCTTTGTCTGCCGTAGTTCTTTCTTGCTGCAGTCGTGTGCACCCTCCACCTCCCCATTACCACGTCGTCTTAACAGATTCATCAGCCTCATCCGCCTCAGCAGTCAGCAGCCTCAGAGTCATCAGCCACCACCACCACCAGTGTCTGGTATCTGTCTGGTGTCTGGAACCACTCAGATGTCCCTTGATCACAATATATCTTCCTCTGGTGTCCAAGCACCAAGGACTTTTGTCTTAAACTCCATCACCAGTACTTGATTCTTCTGTCTCTCCTGGATTTTACAGTTGAAAAATAGACTTTTCACTGCTTTGTTGTTCGGCGACGGAGTTTCTGTGTGACGCAACGTGAGGGAGCGTCAATGACAAAATCAGTTTGACTGCATTGTATCCTATTAGAAATGCCCTAACTGGCTGTAAGCAACACCGCCATTTTCAGCTGAACTTTTGTTGCACGCCCTGTTTATATTTATTCCTGTCGCTCATTTTAAAAGCACTGAAGTGGATGAAGTTGCAATGAGGAGTTACATATACAATACCTCTTCATTTCACTGCAAACATCTACATATGGTGGCAGCTGGCTGGAGAGAGATCGTCATAGAGCTGAAAGTTTCTGGTAAATGGCCATCACTAATAACAAGCTCCCATATTTGCTCTCGACCATGTTGTATGTTATTTCCAGTAAATGTTTTCTGTTTACAAAATGGAAGGATAGCAAGTACTTGTCCATCTTTTAAGTGGCTGTGTCACTTAACTCATCTCAAGCACATAGCAGACAGGTAAGTGGTTTGTTTACATGATGTAGCAGTACTATCAGATGTTTTTAAGCTCAATAAACACATATTTGACCAGAATTTCTCTCATTTGTCCGAGACATTGAAATCTTTAGAGAGATGTGGAATGGCACCATTTTTTAAATCTGAAACCCTGATCAGTATACGATAAGCTCAAACAACAGAATACCCTCAGGGCTGGAGCAAAGAAAAGGACTCATAACAGTCAGAGGAGTGAAAAGTGCTGTTTCATCAGCCGGGTGAAGAATCATAGCTGTTACTAACTGACACATGTAGTTAACTGAATGACCCTGAAGTCATTCAGGATCTCAGCGGTACACCCATCCAACAAACACCGCAGTGAACTGAATTGCTTTTAATAAAAACCCTGGCAAACGATACATGCTGCATTTTATTAGATCTAATATGACACCTCTGGAGGGAGAGTTCAATCCCACATGACTGTTATTGTATTCTGCTGTGATTGTTAGGCCTCTTGTATTATCTTCACTGCTGTCGGAGGCTCGCTCATGTTTAAACAGAGCCCCTCACTGTGATAATTTTCACAGGCAAATGCATCTCCCACCGTCTCTATTGGCTCTATCAACATGAAATGGGTTTCAATTGCTCCAAACATGATTTCAGACGTGACACGCAGCCAGCCGATGTGACCAAAGATTGATTTCATGGTTCTTTTCATATAAAGCAGGAAGAATGTAAAGCCTCCTGCATAGTCCGGGTTGATTAGCATATACATGAAAAGGTAGCTGCTGTTATAATAATATGTCTTGTCTCCATTAGATACGACCATCTCAGGTATGAGTGTGTCTCCTAGGCAATGCGTTCCCCATCAATTACCCAGCTCGCACCAGACTGTCAAGATCTGAGAATAATGACCGTACTCAATCACTAAATTTGAAAGTAATGAGAGCTATTAATATTTATTTTTTAGTCGAAGCAGCTCCAGCCTGAACAGATGATATAACAACCGCCGCTGACACTTTTATTCCTCTTCTAATTCGTAAGGTAAGTTTGTTTCTAAAAAAAAAAAGTCACGAAGAAGAGATAAAACAAAAAAACACAACTATTTGTCCAGATTTGTTGAGTCGACGGAGACGAGTTTCAGAGTTTTGCAGTACAAGTTAGAGAGTTTGACAATAATTATTTAGATACATGTGTGAAAGAGTGGTTAGCATTGTTGCCTCACAGCAAGAGGGTTCCTGGTTCGAACCTGGGGTGGGGGAGCCCTTCCTGTGTAATCAAACTACTGTTCATGTATTCATTATAGTTATTTGACAGTTATCAGTATCTAGTTCCTAAAATGTTGAGGCAGAGGGTACTGTCTGTAGCTCTGGTTGAGGGTGAGAGGCTGTCAGCACATAAACAGAGATCTGTGTGGGTACATGAGACCCTAGAAAAGAGGCTGGATCATGGGGAGCACCACCAGTTGGTCCAGGAGCTTCTCCTCCATGATGGCTGTTTCCAGGCATATTTTAGGATGACTCAGGGGCAGTTTGACAACCTGCTGTCTATCGTTGACCGTGTAGCTCTGGGTATCCAGCAACCGCTACCACCAGTTTCTCCTCCATTGTTTACCAACTGTAAACTTGTTGTCGTGACCACCACAGAAGGCCCGCCTCTCAAATCATCTGATTGGACAATGGGAAAAAAGATGACAAAAAAAAAAGATGATGTGGGGCATTTTTTTTGCTTTGAGTTGAAGTTCTTTCAATTCGAGGAGTCCAGAGCGCTCCGGCGAAAACGCCAAAGCAACAGTTTGACATTTGCTTTGTATGTATTAGTTAGACTAATCCTCCTTCTTATGTCTCCATGCTAGATATGAGGCTAACTGCTAAAGCTAGCAGCCAGTTAGCTTAGCACAAAGACTGGAGGCAGTGGAAAGAGCTAGCCTGAGGTAACAAAAGTCACCCACCAGCACCGAAATTACCACGTTACGCCCCGCATTACTTCTCAGCCAGTCTGGACTAAGTTAAACTACCTGGTGATTTTAAAACTCAATATACCGCAACTCTAATTTGACCTCATGTTCTTCTTCAGGATGTGATGCAAGTTTGTATCACGTTTTCTTTCCTATGCTGTGTGGTGCAGAGAGCATTTTATGCAGTGCATGTATTTCACCTTCGATGTATTGGAAAGGGTTAATAGATCACCACCACATGGATTTTTCAGTCACAGACAAATGACGCTGTTTGCCCTTTGGTTGAGTAGAAGTCCCGATTGATTTGTTCAGTTTGTCCCTCTGAACCCTGAGATTTGACGAGGCTCAGGGGAAGCCGTCGTCCATCATCGAAGCTCATCAAGGTAGCAGGTTTTTTTCCATTGTTATTAATAAAGGTGCCCTTTGGCGGCTACCTCTGTAGCACTGTACAACCCTTCCATTATTGTTTTTTTTTTCTTTCTTTTTGGTGGCCGCAAGATGAAAAGACTTTACCAAGCATGAAAATTGATGACCTATTTTATTCACTACAATTCCACAAGAAGTAGAGCTCTAATAAATGAGCCTGGCAGAGCTTTGTGCTTTCTGTTACTGAAGACTCGAGGCTAAAAGGCAGGGCTTCGAGTCGGTACTGTACAATATCATCTGGCTTTAATGCTGCAATTTGAGAAACCCAGACCGCTGATGCTTTCCGTGCCATAGGTGTGTATGAGGCAGCGAAATTAATGATTTGATTTGAAAGTAAATCAGGGCAGCTTAGGCGGGCTGAGAGGAACAATTGGAGATAATCTCCCTTTCACCGCAGTGCCAGAATATCCTTCATTTCCAAGGCCTTGCTTTCTCTTTGACTCGAAAAGGATGTTGCTGCAGTGCTTGAGCACACACCTCGCCTTTGTTGTCACTTACTGTTCAGCCTTAAAATCCATGGCTCATTTGGTAAAAAGAAAACATGAAGTTGGAATTTTTATCTTTTTTGTAATGCTCCTTCTCTAACCAGGAATATTACGTTTTTATTTCCTGTCTGCAGAGTCATGACTAAACAAAGTGGATCCATGTGGAGCGAGGAATTGAAAACACATGTTAAACACTTCACATATCAAAGCTTTCAGTTACCTTTTTAATCCCAATCTCCATCTATACTTTATAATCCTTGAGGCTACTTTCTTTAACCGTTATTTATTCATGATACCAACAGCCCCTGCTGCAAACTTTTATCATCGCACAGCTGATTTTACAGCGAGCGGAGACGACTTCAAAGTTGTGTAATGGATTAAGATGATGCATGGGTGCCGTTGTGAACTCAAGCATCCTCGAGTAACAAGCTGAGGGAGTAATTGAACACTTATGAGGCTCTATCACCATCCCTCGGAGCCCTTACGAAAAAAAAGTATTTAGTCACAAAAGAATAAAGCCTTAAAAGCCTCTTATTCCCCCCCAACACCTGCACAACGGGAGCAGCTTTGCCAAACTTTCCGAGGCTTTTTTCGTTTTCAAAGCCTGCCAGTTCAAGGGTAAATAATAAGTAAATAACAGCAGTGGATATTTAGAGGAGAAACTATATTGTTAATTCCTGCACATAGTTGTCATTGTTTGACTTCTCTTTGTAGGAATAAAGACCAGAAAGATTTACAGCCAGGGTTTAGAAAAAGACGATTAAAGTGCATTATTACTATGACAACGAGCCTTTTTCATATCTTGTCATTTAACAGACTGAGGTTACAAGATCTCTGTTTGACAATCTCATTTTCTGGTGATGCACGAGCTATTAATACTAATAAGGGAAGAATATGCTAGTGTTGTGTTCACAGCTTGTTTCCACAGCCCGATGAGTGGCCAAAAATGAGTTACTGCAAGTTCAAGATTTCATAGTTTTTTGTTTGTTTGTTCTCCAGGATATTTTCTGAGCTCTCTCACCAACATCCACACTTCATTATTTTACCAGCTGTGAGCAACTCCTCCATTTCCCTTGTGTATTGCACTGTGGGAGCATATTGGCCGTATTTAATATGCATGCTGTCTGGTTTAAAGGTCCAGTACGTAGGATTTAAAGGGATATATTGGCAGAAATGGAATATAGTGTTAATGTTTTCATACATGTAAAATCACCTTTAACTAAGAATTGTTGCGTTTTCATCACCTTAAAATGAGTCGTTTACATCTGTATACATTCTACACTGGCCCAGGACGAACCAACCCAGCAAGCATTTTTTGGTTTAAAAAAACGTCTAATAGCCGTCTACATGAAGACCTGACGTCTAGGCTAAATCACGGCTGAATTTGGGCTGTCAGTGAAAATTTGGTAGACGTCTAACCATAATTGTCATCAATTATACAGCTATGTAGAGACCATGTCCAAAAAATGGAGATAAACATATTTTAATTACTGTTGACTCTCCATACGTGATTGAATATCATACCGCACACCATCTGCAATGGCGAAAATTACATTTAATCAATTTCAAAATTAAATCGGCTAGATTTGGGTTACATGTAGCTAGACTAAATCGGAGCTAAATATAGCCTATACGTTTAAATCACGACTATTACTTGCTGGGAAATACTAGCTCTACATAGGGCCTTTCATGTTTTCACATTGGCCACCATAGTTCTACATGCTCGGCACAACAGTGACAGTTGGTTGCAATCTGCAGTCTCACCACTAGATGCCACGAAACCCAACAAAACTGCTCTTTAAATATACTTAATTTTGTCACTTTTTCAACAAGCTCCAGACTCAAAACCTGCTTACAACTAGTATTTATGTTGAATGTCTATTAGGGATAATTGCATATACATTTTTTGGTTGGGCGATATATTGTCCCAGTAATAATTTCAATAAACACTTTTGTCATCGTGAGGCCATTTTATGCCACTGATATAATGAAAATATAGTTAGGGCTGGGTTAGAAAAATCGATTCATCTGATTCAAATCGATTTTCATTTAAATGAGCTAATATTGAAGCATTAAATTTGAGATCGACCTTTTAATATGCCCTTTATCCCACCATGTGTGAAGCTTTAACCCTCTAATATCGTCGGTAGTAGACAAGTTATTAACAACCATAGTCATGAGAAGCTCCGACATTATCGGCTGTTTTATCTGTAACTGTTAGCTTGCTGTTTTTATGTTTTGGTGAAATTTGTTATAATTTTTTTTTACGCACACTCACACAATTTTAGATTTGTTTCCAGTGAGATATTGAGTTTATATTGTGACTTTGCTGTTTTAATTTTGCTGTTGCTGCTCTAGAAACAACATTTAGTTATAAAATATTCTGTTTTATTCCTGTTATTATTTTTGTTAAAAAATCCTTGTAAATGTAGTTCTCTGAGAATCGCTTTCACATACTAGCAAAAACTGGTAGTGTAACTGAAATATTCCCAACTGAATCAATCTCGGAAACTGAATCAGGACCTTGTAAATCAAAACTGAATTGATTCAGGAAATCAGTGGTGATACCCAGCCCTAAATATAATTGCATGAAAATGCAAGAGCACCTTTTCAAAGGGCAGTGAAATTTTAATTCCTAAGAATATTCAGATATTAGAATTGAAATATGAACAAAATATTTAATTAAGATCTGTTACTATCTACCAGAAATTAAACATAAAATTAAAGTATCTTTGTAGGAGCGGCCCAAAATTACACAGAGTGAGACTTAATACAAAATTTGACCGACAAAACCAAGTGGTGCCTCTTGCAACTGATAGACAAGCTTAGCAAAGCTCCAGGAACACTGCAGTTACCTCCATAAACAGGCCGCAGTGCTGCAGTAACCTCCCACGAATGGATGACTTGGGAGGTGTGCACTTTGATGGTGGTTTTTGGGAATGGAGGATGAAGTTGTTGGACAATAAAACTACACACGACTGATTTTTTTGGCTCGCTGCAAGGGGCTGGCACACTAGCGACTATCAGGGCTGTGTTTCTCCTACTGAAAAAAGTGCAGCTGCAGGCTACAGGCAAGCTACACTGTGTTGTCTTTGAAGTGCTGTTTAATTTTTCTTTGGATTCACACAAGTAGAAAAGGGAGAATCTCTGTGCTCACATCTCATAATGGTCAGGAATCATGCTGTTTTTTTGGGTAAAATGTTGGTGAACACGCATGTAAACATAACTGGCAACATCAAGTTTAGCAAAATGATAGAGATCATGTTCATATGACATACAATAAGCTAATATCCTAGTTATCGTGACAGGCTTATTTGCATATGGGCAAAGAAATATTAAACAGAAGCAACAAAGTTAGTCTGAACATACTGTACTATAGACTTTTCAAACCTGTATAAACAACAGGCACTTTCCAGCCCACAAAACACATCACCTCATACTAAAATTAGCGCTGTGATGGCTCTGCTGATAACTTCTTACAAGATGAAACAGAGAGGAGGGGAAACATTGTGCTCTGAGCAGACTGTGGCTGCAAGGCTGGTGGATCCTGGTGAAACTAATGAAGTGCATGAAAAGACAACATTAAGACTATAGAGCACTTCTGTTTAGGAAGTTACTGTAAGTATATCTGCAAAACCCTCTGAACGCAGCTCTGAAAACAAGAATGCAGCTTGAAGCTGTTGCTGAGGAAAACATCCACTGCCCACTGAGGGAACCACTGCTACCAATTAAAAGTGAGATGCAATCAGGCTCGACGCTTGAAAATAACACAGTAAAGCTTTTGTGTTGTCAGTTGCTTTGTTTATTCATCAGTCGATGTGGAAAACACAATTTACACTTCTTCAGTTTTTGACAGGAACTTCCAATTTAGCCCCTAAAATCACACTGCTCACCACTCCATACACTCGCTGTGCATCCTCAGTATGTTTTTCTTCAAGTGCACTGGGGGAGTCCAGCTTATGTAACACTATCCAATTAGGGAGCTGGGTCAGCTGGAGGACCAGCCGTCCATATACAGCAGCTCTCCTCTCAGGGCGCGGCCATTCTCTGGCCCCTTTTTCACTCAGAGCACTTTGGCAGCTGAATGCAAATAGCACAAGTCAAACTTCCAGCCGCAGCAGTGGACAGGATGGCTGCTGTGGCGTCTCATGCAGCATGTGATATACATAGATGATCCGTAAATATACATGCAGAAGCCAAGGATGTGGCTTTTGGAGAGGAAAAAGCTGCAGCAGCCTAATGTAAGTTTATTTTTTCATATTATTCTGTGAAGGTGCAGCTCTGACTCAGGATGTTGTCTGCAGCTCCTGAACACCACACATACTGCACATATTTATAATCGCTGGGTCAAGTTTGATCCAGTTTGGGTCCATATAACCAACGCTATAATGTGGTACCCATGAACAGGAAAAAAACAGTATTGCATCAGTGTTTAAATCATTTTTCAAGCAAAATGCCCAACATTCTCCAGTTCTAGTTTCCCCAGACAAAGAATAATATCAGTAACATTGTTAACACTGTGCTACATTACAGAGAAATACAAAACCGTACTAATGAACTAACCTCACACACTGAGCGAGCCGCTTGTTAATGACGCTGTGGGCTAATGGGCATGTAGCTACTTCCATGTTTCAGATGATACGTCATGTTTGTAGTCGACCAATGAAGATGAGTTTACATATCACCTTGGGTTCGTCCTTCACCTTCTCAAAATGATCCCACACTTTGGATTGGCCCTATATGCATGATAGACCACTGGCAGAACCCAAAGGACTAGCACAAACAGTGGTCCTAGTAATGTCAACATTAACAACATTAATCCTCAGGCTCCTCAGACAGGTAAGGCTAACGTTACTGAGGCAAAGCAGCAGTCCAAAGACAACTCTCAGGCTAACTTCACTGCACCTTTTACCATCCGATATGACAAAACATCAACTTTAAGTCGCCCCTCAGATACCATTTCTCAGGGAAAGTGAAAAAACATGAGCATGAAGACGAAAAGAGAATAAAGAGCCACCAGAAGAAAGACTAAGGACACAGATGCAGCTAAAAGACATAACCACTTGAGAGGAGGAGAAAGAAACAAACTACAGCAGTGTCTGTAGTTCAGAGGATCCCAAGGAGAACGAAATGCAGTCTGAGGTGAGAATAAGTCAAGGTAGTTCAGACACTGTTATTTTCAATGTCTTTGTATTTTAGACAGTTTTCTTTCTAGTCGTGGTTTATCACACAAAAGTGCCAAAATGATGTTCCAGCTTCTCAGACGTGAGAAAGTACTGCTTTTCTCTGTTTTCTTTCATTATAAATTAAATAATGTCTTGTTTTGGACTGTTGGTTAAACAAACAAGCAATCCTTGAGCTTTTAGAAACTGTGACAGGCTTTTTTCACTGTTTTCTGACATTTTAAAGGTCAAACGATCAAAAATAATAATTGGCAGGAGAATTAAAAATGAGAATAATCATTTGGTGCAGCCTTGGATGAATTTATAATGCAATAATAATAACATGCTTTATCGTCCTCTTGGGGAGATTGATTTTCTCACTCTGTTGTCATGTATATTCAACACACATATGCATAAAATGCTGAGAGATGCCAGAATGACGAGGTGCCACAGTACAGCGTCCCAAGCAGTTTGGGGTTTGGTGGTTTGCTGAAAGGCACCAGGGCAGGGCCTAGAAGGTGAGTTGGCACCTCTCCACCTACCAGTCCACACACTGTAAGGATTTGAACCTGCGACCCCTGGTTTTCCAAGCAAAGTCCCTACGGGCTAAGGCTGGAACAGTTTGGACAAATTTTCCCTACAAATACAACATGCTAATGTTTTTAGCACAAGCCTATGGCATTTTACATTGTATAAATTAGCCTAGCAGCTAGTTGACTTTTCCTCTACTCATATGAAGCCAGGGACAACAGCAACATTTAACAAAGGTAACGTTACAAATTTTGGCTCCATTACAACTCACAAGGTTCACTGACAAAACAACTGTCTTATACTAAACATGTTTTCCAAACAAATACAACATGCTAACGTTATTAGCACAAGCCTATGGCATTTTACATTGTATAAATTAGCCTAGTGATGAGCGGTGATTTCCTCTGCTCATATGAAGCCAGGATAAATCACACACACAAGACTAATAAAAACTAATAAAATGCTATTTTTGTGGAGGCTTTATTGTCTTCACAATTTATTGTTTCTTATCTGTGAAACTGAAGAAAATTAAAGCTCCGTTTCCACTGAGGGAAATGGTTTCATCTTACAAACATAGACAGGAGGTCTGCATCGCCGCAACGTGTAGTTACATTTCTGGGGAGGTGCACGTCAGGCTACAGTGTACAGCGTAGGTATGCTGTCGTTTTGACGCATTCCGCCTCAGGCAGTCCCATCAAACTCACACCGACACAGAAATGACTCAGCTCTGTCGTTAAACTCCTTAATAACCATGTAATGCTAACAGTTAGCCCTGTCATTGTGTGTGTGTGCAACCAGGCAGACTGTTACAACTGTCCCAGGCGTGTTGCTCACACTCCAGCAGCAGCAGCAGCTACAACTCATGCAGTCTGTCGCATCCCAAAGTAGGGCTATACTACATGCCACTTCATTCACAGGACTGGTATCACACAAAGTAATCTATCGGTATCACTTTAAAGCCACCTGTATTGGTGCTGGTATCATATTTTTAATCGATACCCGGTCCCACCACAGACTGAGCTACTGCCGCCCCATGTAATAAAAGGGTGGCTAATAAAATGTATTTATGTGAGTTCAGTGTTTTAGATACCCCCACATATCGTGGACTGTAGTAAACGGCCTAATAAAGGATCCTCCCTCACTGAAGAAACACAGACTCTTCTTACTTTTTGAGTTGTTTTTCTTATTGAGGTCAGAGAGCCTCTGTGAGAAACAAAAAGCTTCATTAAAGTTGCTGTAGGCTGCTAGCGAGATGAATTTACTGCCAGTGCCTCACCTCATTATTCTCAAAAACACACAGTAAATTCTCCAGAATAGCCGGGCAGAGCCGCAGACAGGTACTTCCTTTAATGAGGCACCCATTCTCTCAGTTTCAGAATAAATCCTCTATTTTCTCAAATGTGACTGAATAAGACCTGTTTTGGTTAATTTGCATAGAGGCGTTGAGATATCTCTCTACCGCCTGCTGTGTGCACTGTCCTGTCGTGTTTCAGGTGAAACACAAACTTCCCTGAGGTTAGCTGTACACATCTGCAGTGCAAATCCGGAGCTGCTTCAAATGATGCTGTACACACATTGTTGCTTGGCTGGAGACTCCGAGCAGGAAATGAAAACAAATGGTGTGACACCATTAGCTTTCCTGGAGCATGGAGCATTAATATTTCACTTTGAAGGTTTTACCATCTTTGCTCCAGAAGGATCTTAGCCTGTATCTTACACTCCTGTCCTAAATCCACTGCTATTACTGATCTACCCCTACATACCCTGACTGGATGGAGGCTTTACATAACACCTACTCACTCTGCAAAAACACACACACACACACACATGCTGGAGCCAAAGAGCAGCTACAAATGTACCACAGCTGGCCCAAATAGAACAAATCCCTCAAATAACCCTGGTCATTGTATTTTGGTGTAAAAAAACAAGGGGGTCTGGGCTTTCAGTGGCGGCCATTAATCAGTCTGGAGGAGAAGGAGAAGGAGCCCCAGGCTGTGTTTGAGCTACAACACTTACAGTGACAAAGGTGTTTTTATGTAAACCCATCCACAGAGGGTGAACCACAGTGCTCCTTGTAAATCTGTCCACATTAGAGATATCAAACAGTCAGGAGAAGATATTGTTTTCCAGATACAGATCTTTCCCTCCGGGGAGTGAATTATGAAGATGAAAGAAGAGCGGCGGCTGAGTTCGGTGTGCAGTTTGGGCTCTTTCAAGTATCTCATTTCGTCCTGATCAATTTTCCACAGAATGTGTTTTAATTCTCTAAATGCTGTGCTAATCCAATTTGTTGGCATGCTGGTTTACGGCAGTGTAAGCCCTAATGAATAAAAGGCCCTCGAGGTTCTCTGTATGTTTGCGTGCGTTCCTTAAGAATCAAAATACAACCTTTTGTTTCTTCAGTGTAACTCTCACAGAGACATTTTCTCGACAGGCTCTTTGTACTTACCTCGCAGGTGCCATTAGATAAAACAGTCGCGAGGCACCTCATTACTTTCAGGAACATCACCTGAAATCTGTTTCTATTGATGCAAACAGTAATTTTTTCTCCTAGTTTTGCCTGATGTTGCCTTCTGTTGTGTCTGACTTCAAGATTAGATTACCAATAGTTCTGAAAACAAAGACAAAGTGGCACCTGGAATAATTTGTAGTGTGGTAGTGTGAGAAAACCATCTGGAGGGGTCATTTCTAATACATAATTCATCATTGTCATATTACATTATCATCATAGTGATTTTTCTTGGTCAAACCTAAACTATTAGAGGATAATAAGCAGCAACCTCCACATCTGAAAAATGAAGCCAATGCAGAAGTGCCGAAAACTGAATTTCCTCTAATGGCCACTTGAGACTGGCTCCAAAAGTGAGTCAATCTCCACAGACCCCCATGTTAACGTGTCCAACTTCTCAGCATTAATAAACATGTTTACAGCCTGTAAATTAATTAGGGTTGGGAATCTCTCTGTGATAGACGATTCGATACGTATCTAGATACACGGGTTACGATACGATTCAAAAACGATATATTTTTAATACAGAACGATTCGATACAGTGTAGGAACGATACGATTCGATACGATTCTATGGTTAACATTTGTTGATGTAGACATTAATCATACATTACAAAACAAAGAAGCCAATTCTATAAAAGTGACATTCTTACAGTATTTTCACATTTGTAAAAGACCACATCCCCATGCATTGTTGCTGTATGGCACTGGCAAAAATAAAATAAAAAGTCAAACAACAACAAAATCACATGTCAAATGTATTTATTTTTAGACATGGACCAAAAAAAGTCTTGCTGAATGAACGTCATTTTGTTGGATGGGATCAATATAAAAATAAGAAGAAGTTTTAAACTTTAAGTGAAGTGAACTTTAAGTAAAATTTAAGTGTTTTAAACCTACTTGTTGTGTTGTTTTTATGGTATTGTCTGTGTTTTTGTATGTATCTTATATGGACTTGAGTCTGGAATAAAGTTTATCATAACGCTGTACAATATAAACATAAAGCAGAATAAAATAATAACATGCAATGTAGGGG
>NC_065528.1:27699821-27702951 GCF_006386435.1 Epinephelus moara | reverse complement strand
CTTTTGTTATGTTGATTTTTATATTGTATTTGTGTTCTAACACTGTGAATTCTTTGCAAAAGTGCTATAACGTTTATCATTGTTGCTGTTATTGTTTAGCTGACAAGGCCAGTGTCAGTCGTGGAGTTGATGCAGAGGGACAGGATAATGCCAGTCATAGGAGTGAGGAGGAGGAAGAGACAGATGAGGAGGGACAGGAGAAGGAGGAGGAGGAGATGGAAGAGGAGGAGGAGGAGGAGAAGAAGGAGGAAGAGGAGGAAGAGGAAGAGGAGGAGGAGGAGAAGGAGGAAAGAGGAGCAGGAACCACCAAAAAACAGTGCCAGGTACAGGTGCAGTGTGCAGGACTGGGTTGGCAATAGGTCTTTGCATAGAATTAGATTAAGATGTCATATGTTGATGTTCCAACTCCAGTCACACAGAAACAATAAGCCTATCCACTCCTGCAGTTATGTCAGTGGCTGTTCGTGTTAAAATTACGGTTCCACTTGCGTCCGTCGTGCGATCGGAAAAAAGGCCTCTCCAAACCAAGCTCCTGCCCCTGGGCACGGACATGGCACTGACGCAGCACAGATGCAGTGCAACACATTCATTCAAAGTGACCTTGACCTTTGACCACCAAAATCTAATCAGTTCAATGTTAAGTCCAAGTGCCAGGAAGAAACTCCTTCAAGATGTTCTTGAGATACTGCGCTCAGGAGAATGCAGCAGACAAGGTCAGAGTGACCCTGAACTTTGGTCACCATATTCTGATCAGTTCATCATTGATCTTAACTGTATGTTTATACTAAATTCCCCCAAAAGTCCCCCAAGCCTTCCTTAAGATATCTCCTTCATCCCTCACTGTGTTCTTGAGATATCGCGTTCACGAAAATGAGACGGATGCAAGGTCACAGTGACCTTAACCTTTGACCATCAAAATTTTATCAGTTAATCCTTGAGTCTTAGTGGACATCTGTGCCAAATTTGAAAAATTCTGTCAAGTCTTTCTTGAGATATCTTGTTAACAAGAATGAGACATATAAGATCACACTGACCTTGACCTGTGACCACCAAAAAACTGATCAGTTCATTGTTAAGTTCAAGTGGACATTTGTGCCAAATCTGAATAAATTCCCTAAAGGTGTTTATGAGATACTGCATTCATGAGAATGCGACAAACAAGGTCAGAGCGACCCTGACCTTTGATCACCATATTCTAATTGGTTCATCCTTGACTCAAAGTGGACGTTTGTGCCAAAATTTCAAGTTCTTGAGATATCGCGTTCACGAGAATGACACGGATGCAAGGTTACAGTGACCTTGACCTTGACCACCAAAATCTAATTGGTTCATCAAGAGAAAAGTTTTTGCCAGATGTCAAGAAATTCCCTTAAAGGCGTTCTTGAGATATCTTGTTCACGAGAATAGGACAAATAGGCAGATGTATGTATGGACGGAAACCCAAAAACATAACGCCTCCAGCCATGGCTATCACTGAAGCTGAGGCATAAAAATGCTTCACCTGCATGTGAGGCATTAATATTATGTCATGGTGATGTGCATGTTTCCTCACTTATTAATAAAGCTAATGTATTAATGTCATATGACGGTCAGACAAAGTGGAATTGAGCAAATAGAGACCTTCAAGAATTCATTGTGGTGAAAGAGTCATACAACAAGCCAGATTAATTAAGGTTAAAGTCAAAATCAATCCAGATTACCACGTACTTGATTAAATTGCCCAGAGTAATTAAATATCTCCTCACTACGGTCAGAGGAGGACGGAAGCAAAGTGAGAAAAATCCTCATGCAGTTGGGAATCGAGCCAGCTCAACTTGCACCCTGCAAAGTGGAAAGAGACTAATTCTGAGCTGGTGTGATTTAAAGAATGACAAGTAGAATCCTTTCTAACTTTTAATCGCCGCTCCAGTGATTCTGGAGCCAAACCTGCCCCTTTATGGTGAGAGAAAAAACCCGCCAGTATGAATATAACCCAGTGAATATACGTGAAAAAGACTTTGTGGAGTGAATCATTAAACAGAGGTAATGTGAAATATAATCATTCTGGCCTCATCGCTGTAAAAACCTTCAGGAGTAATAATGAACACATCAGAAAAGCACCTCTGACAGAAGCTTTTCAAACAGATGTTATTTCATCTAAGTTCAAATACAGAGCGAGCATTTCAGAGGATGTCAAAGTTGAGTGGATTCAGACACTTTGTTTTTATAGTTACTAATGGCGTCAACTTCTTCTTTCCCCATGTAGGGGACAGAGAAGTTGGGTTCTGTTGAACCATAAAGTTAGAAGTTCTGATAATTATTTCTATTAAACTGAAGCTTAAAGGATCAGTGCGTAGGATTTAAAGGGATCTACTGGTGGTAACTGAATATTCATAAATAGGTTTTCATTAGTGTATAATCACCTGAAACTAAACTTCTCTTCGAACTACTTTGCACTTGATTTATTACTGAAGTAAAAATGTTCTTAATGAGTTTATGATTTCAATCGTTAGTTGCAAGTCTTCTTCAATACAGCATGATGTTCATTTTAGAAATTATTGTCCAATTTACAGTAAAACAGAGGATATAGCAGACTTTGCTTCAGGGCTTAGCTACCGACACCGTACCTATGGCATAAGCTCTGTGTTGACATAGACCTCCTGTCTACTTTTGGAAGCTGAAACCATTTCCCTCAGTGGAAACAAAGCTTTTATTTACTTTAATTTCACAGATAAGAAACAAAAAATTGTGAAGACAATAAAGCCTCCACAAAAATGGCATTTTAAGTCTTGTGTGTGTGATTTATCCTAGCTTCATATGAGCAGAGGAAATCTCTGCTCGTCGCTAGGCTAATTTATACAATGTAAAATGTTACAGACGTGCTAATTTACGTTAGTATGTTGTATTTATTTGGAAAACGTGTTTAGTATAAGACAGTTGTTTTGTCAGTGAACCTTGTGAGTTGTAATGAACCTGAATTTTGTAACATTACTAACTTTGTTTTTAATGTTGCTGTTGTCCCTGGTTTTATATGAGTAGAGGAAAAGTCCACTAGCTGCTAGGCTAATTTATACAATGTAAAATGCCATAGGCTTGTGCTAATAACATTAGCATGTTGTATTTGTGGGGAAAATGTGTCCAGATAAAGACA
>NC_065528.1:27668982-27699803 GCF_006386435.1 Epinephelus moara | reverse complement strand
TGTACTTGTGTTTGAAATTGTCTCTATTAAGCCATGTTTAATGTGTGTTTAATGTGTGTTTTGAATCAACTAAACTTTACAGCACTTCACAGAAACCCCACCGCCAAATAGTGTTTTGGAGGTGTAACTGCAGAGTGACACAGACACACCACCGCACAAGTATAAATGCTCACAGCAGCATAGGCCATGTGCGTCTGCCTAGAGATGACAAGTATAAATCCCGCTTAACAACACGTATCCTCCACAGCTGCAGCATCTCGTCCAAATATGGTGACTTCTAGCTCAAAAAAACAACATGGCAACAGCCAAAATGTCAAACTCAAGGCTTCAAGATTGTAGTCCACAAACTAATGGGTGACATCATGATGGATATGTCCACTTCTTTACACAGCTTAACCCCTAACCCAACAAACACGAATTGGGGGGTGCCACGACTTGGCATTAGAAACATATGTCATCACGACTTGGCTTGGCACAACACAGCTGAAGACACACAGGCCCTTGGAAGAACCCTTGTAGTATAAAAACCTCTAGTTCGTCACAGAGCCAAATCAGCCAATCAAATATCTCTCCAAATACAAAAGAAAGAGTTTCCAAATGACCAGCAGCAACATCTGCACCGCTCTGAACTAAACCCTTAAAACATCCACATTATAAAACTGGCTGGTCTCCAGCTGGAGCGGCCCCGTGCCACTCCCTCCGCTCCATCCCAGCGTGCTCAGCGTGCCAAAAAAGTGTCTGATCACAGACTGGATGTCTTCCTTAGAAAGTCTTTTGTTATCTCCCACCTCTGATCTGAGTGCCATCCTGTCCAAATAGATAAGAGTGGATCAAAATGGCGACTTCATATCAACACACACACACACACACAGACACTGATACAGTGAATCCAATGCAGTTTGACAAGCACCGCGGTACGTATACAGTATACGGGATAACACATGGCAGACATGTGGTGAGCATTATCATATCAGAGAAGGCAGGGAGGTCAAATGCAGGTCAATCACTTGGAAATTGCTTCTCGTAATCCTGCAAAGGACGACTCTTGAAGAATATGCTGGGAATTTTTATCTATCCGTTTTAAATTATTCAATAACAACAACAGAAAAGCCTTTTTTTATCTTCAGCAGTTATTACATCACAAGTTGCCACAGACCTCCATCTGTTTCTGGGCTTTCTCCAGCAAACTAATCAGCTCTGATTGTTTTTCTTTTGCCTCTGAGCTAATGCTAAGTGACAGATCCAGATCCTGTAACATACTATACTTTCCTAAATATCCTCTTAGGTTACAGGTTAGGAGCCGCAGAGACCATAAACCCGTTTGTGGTGCAGGGAAATTAAAAGCACAGCAGGATTTTAACCTTGGAGCTTGATTAAAGTTTTCAAACTGCAGCCGGGGAATTTCTAAACTTTTCATCTTAAAATTGAGTACGGTCCCCGCATGCCAAATCTAAATTAGTCTGTGCAAAGTATTTGGCAGGTAGTGATGCGTGTTATTACATTACAGGACAATCTGGAATCATGTATTAATTCATTTCCTAATTAGAAGAAATATATTTTTCCCATTCAAGCAAAGGCAAATGTAGTCCGCCTTTGTGTGTTGTGGTTAAAGAGATGTATCTGTTAGTTTACACAGAGAATAATGATTTCAGTCCTCGATATAACGTCCTGTGCTTTTTCCCTTTGCAGCTTGATTCATAAGAGGAGGCCACGCTGGGTTACAGCTTTCACTCTTACTGTAAAAACACTGGGATGTCTTATATAATGCTGAGTGAGCTGCCAGGTGAATTAGAGGCCGGCACTTGACGGGGAGAATGTTTATAGACAGAGGAGCTACGCCTCCGACAGAAAACCCCCACGTCGGCCCACAGAAAGAGAGAGAGAGAGACTGCCAGCCTCGCTGAAGCGTCCTCATCAGCAGATCTGGAGTGCTGCCATGGTCAGGCTGGGTCACAACTCAGAGGGAGCTTACTTTAATCAGAGGCACGCTTCCTTCCCCACCTCCTCCTTTTCAAACACTTCGGAGTGGATTGTTGTGTGCATGAAAGGAAAACGCAGGGAGAAATCTGCAGCAGCAACTCCACGGGACTCGTGCAGATTGACCTGATACACACACCAATGAAGGTGTTTGTTTAGCTGGAATGGTTGATACTGACTGCTACCTACTGAACAGAGAAGAGGAAGAGACACTGTCCACCACAGAGGAGTTTAGCTTGTTGGTATCAAGTCCATGTGGGAGCTAGCAAAACTCTGGTGCAGGGAGGTGCTAAGTGCTACATGCTAACACACACTTGTAACCTGTTTCGTACAGGTAAAGCAGAGATGTGAGATGTTAGCGGTGTTCATTTAGCAGGCTGTTCTCAGAGGCCTTACGCAGCCATTTCTACAACTAGCGCTCACGCTGCAAACTCCCTCTTGTGGTGTGAGAAACCGTAATAATGCAGCTGGAAACCCCGGCACTACTACATACATAAAATAACAATACCAACGCCACAACTGTGACAATACATTTGTGAGTTCCACAATGACACAAACACTGTTGACGCGTGCTTCTGACGTATGCCTGCAGCTGAGCTCACCGTATCTCCGCCACCCCCAAGAGTGCTCTCTTGCAGTCTTTTTTTTTTTTTACTCTAATCCTTCCTCTGAACGTTGGATTTCTTTTTTTTTAGCATCTGCTCAAGAATTCTTTTTGGATGCTTCTTAGAATTTTCCGCCATAGCTTCCAACATACTCCTAGCTGCTGCGGCGTCACTACAGTCTCTGCCCCCTTTAGTTCTGGCTGGTTGACTAAACTACTTGGTTAGGTTTAGAAAAACAGTCATGGCTCGGGTTAAAATAACGATATTTGTTAGAGTAACTTAATGAGTATGTAACTTCACGTCAAGTTGACTTTTGGTTTAACACGGGACACAAAGACCAGTCTCCTGAATGAAAGTCTGGTGTGTTTGACCAATCGACCACTGTCTCTTTCACTCGCTCTCATTTCTACCATCTCCTCCCTCTTTAGCTGTCGTCTGCGTATTGACAAGGCACCGTCTAGCTGCTGCAGCACCAGCAAGCCACATCACCGCACGCTGGCCACAGTGTGGCGCAGGGAGGATTGCTATGTTGCAGAGGTCCACTTTTTGAAACTGAGTTACGGGACGTTTTGGAGGAGCATCGGCCACTTTTGCCTCAGCTCAGCACCGATACTACTTCGACTAGCACTGTGGTTCTTTTTTATTTTTGGTTATTCTGACAGGACATCTTCCCAGCATCTGTTAAGGGCCACGTACTGGTGAATGGTGCAAACTTTCAACACGTCCCAAAACTGCTTTTCAGATGGTGGACCTTGGTGCGCTGTGGCCGAGAGTTGGTAAAGAAGAGAGCCACTGAGAGTGCTATTTTTGCTGGTTGGATTTAGTGCAATTAACTGCATTTATTGCAGTCGTTCACTGCACATAGGCTACAAATGCCATTACAAAAATGAACACACACTAAACTAAGGTGGACACAACTACACAGAGAGATAACTAAGGCTATCATGCCACAAATATGGTCAAATACAAGGTAAGTTGACTGGCTAGATTACAACTACATGTATGATATCGCTTGGATGACGTATGACTTTAAGATTCTACTATAATCATATGTCATCTTCCTGTTTTAGCAACAACCTTCTTTTTATCAACTTAGAGCCCAAAATTAGCAAAAAATATTTGGTGAACAGTGTGGCTACACAACATTGCCAGGACATGACTCAGAAAAATATGAAATATAAAAATGCCAAAATAAACTAGAGGAGGGCTGTAAAGTTGGAGTCTAATTTGGTGCAAAGGATCAACTAACAGATGCCGTGGATTTCCAACACTAAGTTATACTTTATTTCTTTGTCTCCTCCTCGGGGCACATCACTACATCTGGCTTCCAGATGATGAACAGTTGATGGGCTTTAAAACAGCCCTCAGCAGATCCACAAAATCACCCCTGACGTTATCAGTCATGCTATCAAAAAACAAAAATCACACCACAGAGACTAAGTATGTTCTCAGCTATAAAACATGTACCTGGATTACACCTCCAGCGGGTGAATTAATACATGATTTACAATTTGCAGGATTCATCAGATAAATTTCGGTGTGAGAGTGAATGTCATCCAACTTAATATCCTGAATTGTGATTCCACAAAACTAATGAAGGCATCTGATATTAGCTAATGAAATGTCAGGGCCAAAATTAAGCCGATGCAGGTGGTTATTAACTATGAATAATTAACAGTTGGGGTGACAGGCGTAGAATAACAGTGTGTGATAACAGACCCATAGGAATGAGTGCGGTATATGTGTTACACTTGAGGGAAGAAAATGAGACAGGCCTGTATCTCGGCGCCTCGCAATGACATCCTGCTGATTTTTAATTTTTCAGGAGAGAGCAATTTAACACATCGAGTGTTGTTCTGGGAAGCCCGCTGATTAAAATTGGCTCTGTGTATTATCTGGTGGCCACACACTGGCACCAAGAGACCGGCAGTAAAGCAACATGTTTAAAGTCACAAACAAACTATAGTCCAAATCAAGTGGTGCTGGGACAACAACTAATTAATTGAGACTGAAGTCATTTGTTAAGCAAATTAAGTAGAAATGCCAAAGACTGGCCTGTTACAGCTTTTAAAGGACCAGTGTAGTATTTAGGGAGATATATGGACAGAGACTGGATATATTATAATCATTTCTTTAGTGTATATTCACCTGAAAATAAGAACTGTTGTGTTTCCGTTACCTTAGAATGAGATGTTTATATCTAGGGAGCAGGTCCTCGTTTGTGGAGTCCGCCATGTTACTCCGTAGCGGCAGGAATCACCAGAGGATCCACGATACGATATTTTCACAATACTTAAGTCACGATACAATATTATTGCGCTTTTAAATATGTGTATTGCGGTAAATTTTATTATACATTACATTAATATGCAAAATATTACCTTTTTGCAGCAGCAACATTTACTCATATTTACTGCTCTTAAATGGACACTCTTATTGCTGTTTTTGTTGCTGTTGCAATCAAAAATATTTTGCTGTTAGTAGTTTGTTATCACTTGTATTATTTTACGTATTGCTCATTATCTTTTTGTACTTTTGAGTTCTTTATAACTTTGTGAAAACTTTATTAGGTGGAGGCTTCAAATGAGCCCCCTGGACCTTTGCCTCTCTCTGTACTGTATTTCATTATCCATTTTCTTGCCTTTTTTGTGTTTTAATTGTGCTAAAAATAAACTATAAACTATATTTGGTGGACTGAAAAAACAACTGATTATATTATTCTAGTAGGTTACCTTGAGTTTAATTTGTATTTGTCATATTCATAATCTTGGCACTGTGTGACGATACGACAAACCAAAGCTCTAGATAGGGCCAGCTGCATGTTTGCATCGGCCAACATAGTTAGAAGCCCCTCTGCAACAAAAGCATCGGAAAAACATTGATTTTTTTAAATGAGAAACTGCTTCATCCAGTGTTTTTACCAACTTAAATCACCTGGGGTCTCATTTATAAACATTGCATACACACAGAACAAGGCCTGAAAGAGGCATACGCCAATTCCCACGCAAACGTTGTGATCCATAAAAGCAGACTTGGTGGGAGAGACTTTGACCCATGCTTACGAACATTTGGAGATGGGAAATTGGCGACACAGATGGTGAGGTGGAAGCCTGATTGTAAAAAATTGTCTGTACATACTTTTTTAGTGTGGATCCTACACACTGTTTTATAAATGAGATCCCTGAATAAAAAACACTGAAGTAATCGTAATCGGTTTCAGCTTGTTGCAATCTACAATCCTCACCACTAGATGCCAGTAAATCCCCCTAAATATTACACACTGATCCTTTAAATATAAGGATCTGCCTTGCCTTCTGGACTGGTGATCAGACAAAAATAGCAATTCAATGAGGCCTTTACTTTTTCTCGAATATTGCAGCAAGAAGGCACATGGGAAATGAATCAGAAGTGCTCAAGACACGATTGGAACACACTTGCCTGAAACTGAGGTCATCTGCAACTCATGTTTCTTAACTACGAATGCCATCGAGGATCTGACTCACCCAGCAATCATCTCCTTAATCTCCCACCTTCCGGCAGGAGACACAGAAACATCTTAACTCTACCTTCACTCAAACATCCGGAATCAAGAACGACTTCTTCTTCAGGGCCATCGTTCGAATAAACAAATACTCTGACGTTCCAGTCCCTTGCGCCCCCTCACATACTTCTCCTCTGACATATCCTGTATACATTCATGGATAACTGCAGTGTTCATGGTGTGAAATATACCAACTGCACATGTAGAGATGTCTTTCATACCAAATGCAGTATCTTTGCTAAATTTGGAATTACCATTGGCATCGGAACCATGTTATTATTATTAATATAGTCAAAAATGCATAGAGACCAAGACCACACTTTGATGTCTAAATTTATTACCATACTTTTTCCACATCTCAGTATCTAAAATTTCAAATTTGCTTCTCTACTACTGTTATATTTATATTTTGATGACTCAACTACTCTACTGCCCCGAGAGGTCAACACTAAACACACTGCAACTTGAGGAAACATGCAAATAGACAGAGACAAAAGAGCAAGAGAGGAGAACATCTTCACCAACTAAACACCCAAGTGCAGCATTTAAAGCTAGAATTGCCGCCTCATGGTTGTAAATCTTCCATCAACCAGTCAAGTCACAGCTTGTACCCATGTCTCTCCATGTAGCCATGACAGTAGACAATGCCTCAAATATGAATGTTGCTGCAAAGAAGCTAAGGCTCCTTCCATATTGTTTTAAGAAGTCTGATACAGATTGTTTTGTACTGAAGCTGCTGGTTGACAATATTTTGCACAATGTTCAATATTTTTTAAATATGATCACGGTAAGTATTATTTTTTGGAGAACGTGTTTTGGTAAGGGTGGAAAAACCTCTTTTTGTAATTGTGTTTAGTGAGAATGAAGCTTTTTGCTCACTGTTTTTGCATTGTGACTCACCTCGTGTTTCTGCACTCTAAGCACCTGGCATTACTCGGTGCCGTAGCATTGTTCCGACCTCTCATTAGTCCGACGTCCCGTTGTTCCGATATGTGATTATACTAGGCTATACTGTATTTGTGTACCATAGAGGATCAGCAAAGGCAACAAAAGTAGGCTACTGGTCGAGATACAAGTGTCATAGAGAGGAGAGAATGAAACACCATAACCTCCTGTTATTAACTCTGGGGTCGGGGTTGTGTGGGGAGCTGGGAAAGGCTTGAGGCGAAGCAGGCTCACGGCTTATGTGTTTGTCACTTTCTTTTTCATTTTAACCCACACCATGATCTTTTCCTGACCCTAACCAAGTGGTTTTTGTGCCTAAACCTAACCAGACCTTAACCACAGAGCATCATGATGATTTCGGAACAATGGGTTTAATATGGTTGGAACAATGGGATGTCAGACCAATGGGCAGTTCCCCATTACTCAAGAGTGGAGAAACGCCTCATGTCATCTCCTTTTTCGACATCTTTTTTCCCATTGTCCAATCAGATGATTTGAGAGACAGGCCTTCTGTGGTGGTCACGACAACAAGTTTACAGTTGGTAAACAATGGAGGAGAAACTGGTGGTAGAATTTGCTGGATACCCAGAGCTATACGGCCCGACGATAGACAGCAGGTTGTCAAACTGCCCCTGAGTCATCCTAAAATACGCCTGTAAACAGCCATCATGGAGGAGAAGCTCCTGGACCAACTGGTGGCACTCCCCATGATCCACCCTCTTTTTTAGGGTCTCATGTACCCACACAGATCTCTGTTTATCTGCTGACAGCCTCTCACCCTCAACCAGAGCTACAGACAGTACCCTCTGCCTCAACATTTTAGGAACTAGATACTGATTACTGTCAAATAAATTAAAAAAAACAGTAGTTTGATCACACGGGAAGGTTAGAATTAGGAGGCGAGTCTGTGGTTGCCTGGCAACAATAGAAAGGCACAGCAAGCTTTTTTTTTCACTAGCTGCATTCATTTAAAAAAAAAAAAGGCAGTGCGGCCGTATGTTTGACACCCCTTGTGTACAAGCTAGAAGAGCCTGTATCACACTTAGTCATGGAGTAAGTAACTCCATCAGCCACAGTCATGGCGGCCACTTGGAGCCTCATCAGTTTTTAATGTCCCCTGTAAAACTTCTTTTGTGTACAGCCTGCAGTGCTTCTGTGTTTACTCCTGTTGTCTGTTGTGTGTTTGCATGTTTTCTTTTTAGTGAGGCACGTTAAGCTCTCATCACATGAATCGGGATGCGACTGCAATTGACAATAATTGTTAGTTGCAGCCCTAAAACAAATGAAATACATTTTCTGGCTTGCTAACTAACCATTTTGTGCCATTTGCTTTCAGCTATCTCTGGATGGCACACAGAGATACAACAGAGAGACTGACGAGGATATTTAATAGACCATTGAATTCTGCTCAAATTCTGCTAATTACCGAGCTCTGTTTCCACCAGCGTGCTTTTGTATAATAATCCGATTAGGGGGGCTTTTCTCATCCCGCGATGCAGTACATGCACACAGACTCACACAGTGACCAGATGCACAGCGAGCTCCCAAATTTAGCCAAAAATTTTGTTTTCAAATGTTTTCATTTTGTTCAAATTGTTTTGACATTTGAAGGCTTAGATTTAAGTTTCTTCTGACCAAGAGCAAGAAACCAAAAAAAAAGCTTTTGCAGCAAAAGGCGTCAATAATGCAGAAGATCTGGTTTGTACAGACTGACATCATCATTTGTCCTGCATTCAGGGAGCACGAAGAAGAAACTTTTAAGCAGTGTGTTGCTATTATTTTATCCCTATGCTCTATAATTCGCAAACTCAGAAGCAGGGATTTGTTGGTTAATAGCATTAAGTGCAGATCTTAAGTGTGCTTTTCATTAAAAGCAGATCTCCTGCTTTACAGAAAACTCAGTGACCGTTTCTCCCTCCCACCTTCTCCCCGAGCGGTGCGTCAGCAGTCAGCCTCACCCCTCCAAACAGCAGCAGCAGGATTAGACAGAAGTGTTGCCATGCAAGGCTGGAGCCAGAGTTGCCCCTGTTAATAGCTGCTTTGAGATTAAGGGAGGTAGACAGGGTAGAGACAGCTCATAAAGACCTAGGCTGATCTAAGGCATACAGGCAGGAGGGAAGGGAAGAGGAGGGGAGGGTGGTGGGGTGGCCAGCCAAGGTGCAGGGATACCCCCATAAACCTGGACCATAAGTCTGGCTGACAGGAGCCACTGATGCCAGGGCAGGTCAGGATTAAAAAGATCATGCTTTCACCTCTGCCACTGCTCAGCAGACACAACCACTCTATTAGGTGATCATATGTGCTGAGGTGACGCTTCCTGGAAACAACCTCCATCTCATCGAGTCATTTCTGTCGAACAGTGTCCATAAAAACTACATTTTCTCGGGGGAAAAGTGGCTAAAGAAAAAGGATAGTAAAGCATGTCGGTGCACGAATGTCAAGACAAATGAAACCACATTTTGGACAGTCCTTGAAACATTTTAATTTTAATTGGAAAGAGGTTGAGATATTCTGCTGTCTCCGCAGTGGAGATATCTTCACTTGTTAGAAGAATATAACACTCCAAGGATGCAATTACAGACTGAAATAACCCCACACCGAAACAATATGTAAGGACATTTTTTTCAGATGTTCACCAGTGTTGGAGAATAAAATAATACAAACATGCTCAACCTTTGTCCAATAAAAATCAACGTACTGTCAAGACATGGAGGGAAGGCATGTCATGATGTCATCATGATACATTATAATATCAGTTCTTTGGGCACAAGGGTAGTACTGGTTGAATGTTTTTGAAGGAGGTGCGCTGCTATGGATATTGTGACACAGATGTTAAATGGGAATTTCAAAGTAAATGTTTATCTTAAAGATTACGACGTGCATCGATGTTTTCACTTTGTATCGATAATTCTTGTTTGTTGATAACCGATATATCTATCCAGACGTATCCTTACACCTATACCTGATTTTAGAAAATACTTCTAAAGAGTTGATTTTAATTTGAAGGAATGCTTAAGTTTTCTGACAACACTATACTTAAGATAAGGTAAAGTAAGACCAGATGAAACAAGCCCAGACCAGGTTAGACGAGACGAGACGAGACGAGACAAGATAATCCTTAGTCCCACACATTAGGTGAGAGGCGGAGTACACCCTGGACAGGTCACCAGACTATCACAGAGCTGACACATAGAGACAGACAACCATTCATACTCACATTCACACTACGAACAATTTAGAGTCACCAGTTAATCTGCATGTCTTTGGACTGTGGGAGGAAGCTGGAGTACCTGGAGAAACCCTTTTGCTGTGAGGTGACACTGTTAACCACTGCACCGCTGTGCTGCCAACTTTATGATGGGAAATATTTTATCATAAAAAGCATATGCTGATCTTACCTGATACAAGTACACTGACATAATACAAAGTACAGCTTAAATGGCACGACTACAAACTTAGAGGCTGTTCACATGCTCCGTGTTTTGCATCCACAAATTGTCAATGTAGACGCATGGAGGACATGCTCCGAAAAAGCAAGAGAGACACCTATTTTTTAAGATGCATGTACTGTGAGATAATAACTTTTGGAGGGCAGCAGTACGTACATGCATATCATATGAGAAGGAACAACCAATCAAAACCGGCAGATATCTTCCTTTGTTCTGTAAATATCAGCCTACATTAACCACGGAGGAGAAGTTGATCACTTTATTGCAGAGCTGTACGACCTGTCCCATATTTTAATGGCCCTCATACATACAAAACAATGCTTGGAAGAACTTGGGATTTCTGGTAAGTTATAGTCGCTTAGCAACGTCAGGCGCAATGTGCCTCTGCGCCTTTGAAAGCTGGCACATGACTAGCACTCAGCGCTTGACCTTGCGTTTTCCAGGCGGTCAGAGACACAGCATATGTATCAGCCATTTATTAATGACTTAATCAGAATATTTCTAGAGAGTACTATCTGCATGTTATGTATTATGTGCAGTATGTTTCCCACAGCCCTTTGAAACAGCATTTTAAGACACTGAAACTCTCAGCTAAAAGCCGGACTAATTGAATTGTGTGCAGCTCTAAGAGGCAGCGAGACTCACTTACTTAATTAGGGGGAATTTCGGCCATTCTACACACCATATAGTAACTTCCTGCTAAACATGATTTAGTCTTGCAGCCGTGCCAGCATCTCTCGCCAAAATTGTTCTAAAATGTCTGGGTAATGAAAGCATGAGAGAGAGCTGTCGTCTTTTTAATCTGGCTCTTTATGTTGTGCTCTAATTGCACCGCTGATGAAAAACTGTAAGAGATGTTTTTGTTAGAGCCGCGCACAGTTTGAATCAAATTACAGCCTACGCCAGGGCTCATGGTAAAAACGACAGCTTTGATGGAGTAATTGAATTAGACTCAGGCTCATTTAAGTGTGGTGTCCGTCAGCTACGTGCAAAACTATACTTCTGAAAACTGTTCCGAGCTTTCTTTAAAACTTTCTCTATATGTTTATAGCAACTGCACTTAAACAGCTCTGTAAATGACTGATATCTCAGCCAAAGTGTTTCTGTGTCAGAAGCTGTGATTTAGAGATAATATTTCTCAGCTGTTGGTACAGTGAGATCAATGCATGTTTTCCTCCAGGCAGTGTCCACTCTGGCTCGATGGGCTGAATGATTTTTGCCATCACAACCCCGCACAAGATCAATAATCAACCCATCTCCGCCTCGCTCATCATCGCAGCGGCTGCTGTTGCGAATATTTGTCACTCGTGATTATCAGGCGAGCTGCAGTCACCGCCGCTGAGGTCGAGCCTGGGTTAATTGCAGACTGGAAGGCAAGGTGATAGTGAATAATTATGTCCTTATTTACAAAACACTGATTCTATTCAGTGACAAGGTTGGAGATATTGTGTCACACTGTGCAGCAAAAAGTGAGGGTGTGGAGGTCGCAGTTGTGAATGAATGAGTAAGCACTGTTCAGTTGTCATAAAAGCCTAAATTTGCCAATGGTGTAGGTGCCGTGTGCAGCAATTGCAGATACAGTCACTGAAATTACTGGCGTGGAATGTTGTTCCTGTTTACAGTCAATAAACACTTTGTCAGGATGAAGAAAACATAATCTGTGTACCATTATGTTCCCACAACACACCAGTACATACTGTAATTACTAATGCCCCATACATCTAGAGAAACCTCTTCATTATGGCGCACACTCAAATAAGGCATTTGTGTGAAAATAATCAAGATATATTTACTAATGACATGAATAATGAGGTGATTATTACTTTTGGGTCTTAAAATTGGCACACAGCAGCTTAACATCTCAACTACAGGCAGCTGTCTCAAACTCATAAGAACCAGAATGTGAAAATTGCCCACCACAGATTCCCAGATGTCAAGGTGACACAATTTTCAATTTACAATGACATTATTACATTCCTAACACAGTGTCCAAACACAGATGAAATTACAAAGATACTTTGACTTTTAAAGCGATAGTGCGTAACTTCTACAGGTCCGTAAATGTCTGTTTCACCCAAGCCACTACTAGAGGAGATGACACAATGCTGATTAAGCCGATCGGCTCCTCTAACATCTCGCGGTATTTTTCAATATATATCATTTTTAGTATGCGTGTCGACCGGCGACATTCCCGCGCTGGCGCACAGGAAATGCTTCCTCACAACAAGAAGGGAGGGGGAGGAAGAGCGGAGAGTGTCATAGCAAGAGGTAGAGCGCAGGTAGAAAGAGAAAGCAACATGGCGGAGAAGCGGCCGAGACACGGTTCAGAAGTGGATCCTACCACAAAGGCAAGTGTTACTCTGTGTGCGGTGTGTGGCGACTGGCGAGTGTTACTCTGTGTACATGGAAGTGCTGCCGGCTTATTAGCTGTAATAACCCATTATCCGCTGGGAGGCGACAGAAGTTACGCACTATAGGTTCTATATATCAGAACCAAGACCACTCTTCCCTCTCTCTTAGTTATTCAACCATCTGCACAGTGCTACACAGGTGTGTCTCACACCTTTGTCTCTTGTTTCTCTGTTTTAGGGATGCACAGATTTTGAAATTCTGGGCTGACACCGATACTGATGTTTAAAAGCACAGTCTGGCCTTTAGCCGACACTGATGTGAATGTTTTTATACAGCTGCTTACCCCTTTTGTGCCGGTGAAACAAAGAAATTTACACAATAAAAAAATAACTGAACTTGTTGAAAGTAATTAAGCCCTAAATACACTAAATTTAATATAACCTTTCACATAAAAAACATCTTTAAAAACATCTTTTTGCGAAATAATGGTAAGAGTGGGTCGTCCCCAATCCTCCTCGGGCAAGATACTGAACCCCAAATTGCTCCCAATGGCTGTTCCATCGGTGTGTGAGAGCGTGTGAATGGTTACTGAGTAACAGGTGGCACCTTGTATGACAGCCTTGGCCACCAGTGTGTGAATGTGTGTGGGAATGGGTGAATGTGACTCAGTAGTGTAAAAAGCACATAGAGAGGTCGGGAGACTAGAAAGGGGCAATACAAGTGCAGTCCATTTACCATCAACAATTTTTCCTTCAAACAACTGTATCGACTCAAATTTCTAGACGAAAACTACATTTTACAAGATTACGTTGAACACATCATGAGGATGCCATAATTTACCTTCACTTAATACTGATTTTTAATGAACAGAGGATAAACGCATCATGTTACTCAAGGAAACCGCTGTTAGCTGTTAGTTGCGTGCACTGGCTAAGAAGAGCTAACATTAACTAGCTTTCCTCCTGCTGATTTTAACACGAATTAATTGTTCTTAATGGAGCATACCAGGGCAACAATAGGGTACGTCCTCTGATGTGATGTTAGTGAGTTTACTGCATCCTTTTTCTCTCAAAAGTCAACAAGACAAATATCGGTCGATGCCAGTGTTCAGCCGATAAGTTGGTGCGCTTAGTGGTTAGCATCGTTGTCTTACAACAAGACTGATCTGGATTTGAAGCCTGAAGAGGAAGATGAAGCAGGAAGCTCATCTAGACTCGCCTGATATCGGACAGAATAGTCAACTTGTTGCGCCCCATTTCTTTCTTCAGTCTGACATTGCATCCACTCTAAGTGATTTCCTTGAGTGAGGGGGATTCGATTTTCTGTAACTAATCACTAGAGACAAACGAATCTGCCTGAATCCAATATATTTTCAGTCCACACTGATAAATAGTCATATGTTTTGTCGGAGTTTTAAGAGTGGAGTGAAAACAAACTACGATGTTGGGCGATATTGAGAAGACATGTCAGTTTAAAACAACCTCGACAGCATTGTCTTTCTTGTCTACAGCGCTCGCCATTGTTTTTATTTCTCTTCATTGGTTCTGTTCACAGTTTGAGAATGGCGTTAGTCCAGCCCGTGGTGCTAACTGGCAAACCGAGTTCCTCCCACGATGCTCGTTCGACGTTTTTAATGCTAACCGAGGAACTGCTGTTTCATGTCACAATGCCAGACGAATCAGTCAACTCAGACTTAGTGGAGTGGGCAGATTCAAAGGTCTGGACCCAGGCAACATCATGATGTGCCCTCACCTTGAGTCTCAACCTCAAGGATTCCTGAACGCTCCAGCCACACCACAAACCTGTCTGGCCTTGTTTATCTCCACGCAATCCACTCCCTTTTCATCCCTCTACTTGACCCTTATCTGTTCTTTGCTGAATCCTCCAGCCATTAAAGATAAAACTACTTTTATATCATACAAATGGCGTGGTCTTTGTTAGTGAAGTTGCTGTGTCAAGCTTTAGAATTCCTTAAGTGCAACTCCTTGGCATCTTTTATTTGAGCCTTTGTGCCTGGCAAACATCTACATCTCTCAAACCCCACACCTCCAGGTTGTAATGCAGCCTTTGTGTTGAAGATGTGAAGCCGGTTGTCAAACTTTGAAAAGACATTATACAACTGTTTTCAAAGGGTAAAGATATGTCGTGCCAATGTCAAGTAAAATGATCTTGATGTGTACAATTAAAGCAGTGCCCCTATGAGTCCCAATATTGTCCTCGTTGTGTGCTAAAACTTGGCACCAATAATATGGCCATATATTTTAGAGGTGTTGAGGGTAAAATATTGAATCTAGTTAAATCTTGGGCCCAGACACTGGCAGATAATCCATTTCCATTGCAACAACATCAATTGACTTCCTCTGCAATGCTGTGCTTGTTTTTTTGTCCTGACAACCCGAAGACACAAACTGTGTTACGTAATGTCACCTACCAGTAACCTATGCAGTGCTGTACATAAGGTGAATGAACAAAGTGAACAGCAAACTGAAAAACACTGCACTTTCCCAACAACACGTCTTCAAATAATCCCTCAGGTAAAAGGTGGCTGGGAGCATACTGATTCTACGACTGCCTTTTCAAAAAGGCCATTGTTCACTGTCATTGTCCTTCTCCTCTCCTTTTCAGATCAATACCAGAGCTTAACGGAGCACATTTCAAAATCCAGCCAAATGAAAATCTTCACAGCGAATTCGAATCTCTTTGCAAAGCCCTCAATTCTCTCAGCTATCCCTGCAGCTTCCCTCCGGGGAGTTGTTGCTGCTCCCTCTCTAAATCCACAAGTCAAGCTGCGACGACTTCCTGATCACTGCAATGTGAGTCCCCGTGAGTCACGGCTGATTCAATTGATCCCCTTCAGGAGACTCCATCCTGACTCAGTGAAGCCAACAGGGGCGGCCATTCCTGATTAATACCTCTGCTGGACGCGCCGCAGCTGTCTAATTTACTGCCACAGAAATACAGAGTGATCCCTCGCCAGTCTGTAGAAACATATCAGCGATGTCGAGTGCTCACTTCACTGCTAACGCACACACACACAGGGAGGGAGTCAAGGAAATGATCTCCTTCCCTTCTTCTTGAACTTGATTGTTTCTCCATTTTTTTTCTTTCCGTGTCTGTCTCTCTGCATGTGTGTGTTGGTGTGTCAGATGATCGGCTGTGAAGTGGAAGCGAGGGGGGGACTGCGACAAATTCTAATTCAGCCCCTGCAGCAGCTTCACTCCAATCGATCTTTTATCCCTCAGCTGCCTTATCTGTTGGATCACTTGTCTGAAGAGTAAAAGAAAAAAAGCTGCCTTGGCAACAGAGGATAATTAAGAGATTGGGCAGGCAAAGCGATAAAAGAGAAGGTTTATGTCATCGGAGGAAGAGGGAGAGGTCTTGTTAGGGTACAAGGAGTCTGGATATATAACTTGTGTATAAAATATTCAGCGCACTTATAAATGTAAATCTGCAAGATACATTTGTCCGTCAGTGTGGGGAATCTAAGTGGGAGAATAAATGCACTATCTGGCACGTTAGATTTGTTTATTCATCCGTTGCCATGTGGCTAAAAGCATTTGTTGAGCTCTTCCTTTTAAGTAATTCAGTCTCATCTCTGGCTCTAAAATGTCTTCTCTTTGTACAGACATGATCAGAAGAACAATCACAAGAGATAACCGCTCTTGTTTCTGACACTGACTGACTTTGTTTGGGAACAAAACAGGGTCAGGAGTGGAACCATCTGAGCTGCAAACCTCACAAAAATGACAACGTCAGACTTGATTTGGACACATCTGGCTGCTATGAGACTTGACTTACTTTAGCCTCGACTCCCCAGTGACTTCACTTGACCCAAAACTAGAGCAAACACATTCAAAGTCTCGAGTTTTGACCTGATAAAATCCCAGAACAAGACAGCAACAGGCTGATGTTGCAGAGCCACAAAGCTTGAAAATGTTAACACAGATTTGACAGCGAGATGTTCAAAGACGGGGATGTTAAGATTGTCTGAGACCTGAACAACAAGAAACATACATCTAACTTGCTCATTAAGTCTTGTAACTTGACTTGAACGACCCAAAGAGCTTAACATCACACCAGTGTTTCTGTGAGCTACACCCATGGTCGGATTAAGGGACAATGGCCCCCTGGGCACAGATATCCAGAGGGTCCCACCACCTCTTCTATACAGGAGCAAGACACAGATTTTGTGGTGGTTTTGCGTCTTTCTGTCGTCATTTTGTGTCCCTTTGTGGTTGTTTAACCCATTTTCATTGTCTAGATTAGCTAGAGGTCCATCGATTGAACGGTTTGGTAGATTAATCGGCGTGAATAGCGCTTTATATAAACTATCGTGTATGATGAAACAGAGCTCTGATAGTGGCCGATAGCTGTAACCTCCGCTTGTCACATGGGTATGGCCATAAGGCTTTGCACACAGTACCCTACATGCAAGCATGGTCGGTATAATTTCGCTAGAATTAAGTAGCAAGTCTCTTGCAATGTATGTGAAATTAATTTCTGATAATCCAAATGACTATTAACTCATAATTACTTCGAGATCTGAAGGGGCAGGTACTCAGTGCGCTCTAGCAGAGCAAACTTTCAATCTCATTTTCACCCAACATCAGATATAATTTTCTCAGAAAGCAATTATCCCAACATTTTTCTGCAGATACAGAAATGTGACTTCGTCCTGGGGAACAGCTGATTTTACCGCAAGGCTGTTGAGTGGCGTTCATGTCATAACAGACCTGTTTTCAGCCAGTTTCTTCCCACAAGAGTTGTCTAGCTGTTCTGTGATTATTAGCTTTGCTGGATTTCCACAATTTTAATGCTGTTCTTATATTGTCCAAGTACAGTCAGGGAATTAAGTCCCACATAAAAATGATTTTATATGAAGTTAACTTGTTAATTTAGGTTCGGCAGCAGGGCATGGTCGACCCATCCTGCTTTGTTTGTCTCAGATTTCTCAACCCGCCCTCCTTTTCCCTTCATCCATCATCCTCCCTACCTCATCCCTACCAACATTCCTTCATCCTCTCTTCCCTTCTTCCATCATCTCTCCTTATTCACTCTGGTGCATACCTCTCCCATGCCTCATTCTAGGTACCATCTGGGGGGCCTGTAATCAGCTTGGAAAAATGCCTGAGACGAAACCCCCACACTGAGTCTTCCTCTACCGGACCTCCAGTTCATCCTCCCAGACCAACCCAACTGAAGACATCCTTCCTCCACCTGCACCCCTACTTACATCCACTCACCATCCCTCAACAACTAACACCTACTGAATTACAATTAAACAGTTAAAAGACATCTTGTTGTGGTGTGGTCCTTGCTAGTGAATCTGTGTCCTGTTAATTTATGAGCAGGCCACGTTTAAGCTTTTTCTAGACCTACACAACACAAGGATAAGAAACTTTTTAGCTCTACTCACCAGTCTGGCATCAGCCTACTCTCTTCCAAACAATCCAGCCACGTAATTATCCATTGGGTAATATCAGTTGCACAATCTGATCCCCCTAAAGCTCCCCCATTAGGCTATAGGTACCGATTCCATGGGTGCTTTGGGGCTTGTGCAGCCACAGAAAAGTCTGAGCACTCCCATGTGCCAGCGCACAATCTGGGCCAATTGAAAGCAATTTCAGATCGTCTGATGATGTATAGCCTTTGTTCCAGTTTGTCCCGCCGCACTGATGAGCCAATTACACCACCGGACCAAAGCATCTTTGGGAGAAAAAGCGTGCACGCCGACTCGTTAAAGGCTAAAGCACCAAACGCCATAATGTCAATGGTGAGTGAGAAACAAATCCAATTTATTTAGTAACTGTGTGTGTGGTCTCCTGGGGTCCATTTCAGAAAGCAGGTTTGACGAACTCAGGTGTTATCGGTCAATTAATTGGCTATCGGCTTTTTCCTGCCCCAAACTATTGTTATTATATTAGTCGACCTATATTTGTAGCAGTTTTATGTCTCTTTGTCATCATTTTGAGTCTCTTCCAGATCAATACATGTCTCTTTGAGTGACATATTACGGGCCTCTGACACTCAGGGCCCCTGGTTATGTGCCAGTAATCCATCCATGACTACAACTGTACATACTGCAGCAAATGGAGATTTTAAACAGCAGTCAGCAAAACAAGATTTTCAGGGGGTGTAAAGTTGCTCTGTAAAAGCAACGCTGGTAGAGTTTGAGACCTGAGGCTCATTGGCGATATGGGAATGTGTGGGTGGTTTAAATCAAATTTAAAATTCACTGTTGCTCTCTGTAGTTTGGGGTCATGGTTCTGAACGTACAGCAGGGGAAACTCTGCTTTTTTCTACCATTTATACTAAAAAAATGTTAATATTTCTGACTAACGCGCCATGGTTCTTGCTGTAAAAATGATATAAATTATATATAATGACTACATAGCCACAAAAGTCCAAAATAGAGTGTGAATTACCAAGCCTCCAGTGCTACCTGTTTAGTGAAAGGAGATGCATACATGCAGCTAAGTTAAACCAAAAATGCACAATTTTTATTCAAATTGTATCCTGATAGGAGAAGTGGCAGTTATAAATGAGGTCGACTGAGCGTACCACACTGAAAATGGTCATAAACTAAAGTGGATATCCAGCACTGAGCAGTTTATGATATATTGTCACACTCTTACTGTACAGGCTCCCCTCCTAAAATCAAGCCAATACTCAGCTGTGTGTGAAAAATGGAAGTGGACGTGACAAACAAATTGCAGAGGACACAACCTCTGCGTCCTCACTGGTAGTTATGGCCCAGAGACACATCACTGCACTACTATTGAGAAAATGACACTTCACTGAGGAAAACTCTGGAGACATGTCAGGAAGCTTTACATCTAAAAAAAAATGAGAGGCTTCATGTCACTTGTTCTATGAAAAAATACAATGTGAAGTCATAATCACGGGTTACAGTGGAGATATGTAACGTTGGGACTGGTTTACATGTCAGCCTGTTTCCCCCACACGTGCACTTATGCAGTAACACACACACCTCTTAATCTATGTCCTGACAGTTAAGAGAGGGAGGCGGCATCCCAGCGAGACATGTAGACAGTAGATTGTCCAGGCGTGACCTCTCAGCTCGGCCCGCCTCACCCCGCTGATGTGAGGAAGGCTGACAGCCCGGCAGAGAGCAGGGAGACAGCGAGGCCACAGGGGCATTCTGGGAAGAGACCGGCTTCTTCCTGAGCACTTCAAGTCGACTAACAAGCTGAGTGTGTGAGCACTGCGACATTAAGTTACCATGCTTAAAGGGATTGTACGGATTTTTTAAAGTGGGGTTGTATGAGGTATTTATACATAGTCAGTGCAAGCAGGTACACAGTTTGGAGAAGCAGGCAGGAGTTCTGACACAGAAGCTAAGCAATGTACTGCTGTGGACAGCGCAGCAGCAGAGCAAATTTTAGCCACATAAAAACATCAATATTAGTTTAAGTGTACGCTATATTTAGAGTATTTTCACCACATTACCTTGTCGTCGGACGGCCCTTTTTGACAGGGAACTGACACCACTATCTACTCTCTCTTCAAAGCCACCAGACTCCTTTGACAAAAACAGTAATTTTACATCGCTGAACACAGGAGCTGCTGGTCTACCGCTGCCTCGATCACTTAGTTTGTTTGTGTTATTGTGTGACTTTGGTGTTTTAAAGGGTGTGTTAGGACCCATAAGAATCACACAACAACACAAACAGACTAACCGATCGAGGCAGCTGTAGACAAATAGCTCCCATGTTCCGCTAGGTAAAATTACTGTTTTGTCAAAGGAGTCTGCTTGCTTTGAAGAGAGTATAGATGGATGTAACGTAGGGGTCATCAACTATATTTGTGCAAGGGCTAGAATTTTTCTAAGGAGACAGAATTAAAAATGAAAATAAAATAAAATGAAATAAGGGCCAGAATTTTTCTAAGGAGACAGAATTAAAATATAATACAATACAATATAATAAAATGAAATAAAATAAAATAAAATTAAATTAAATTAAATTATAGGGCCAGAATTTTTCTAAGGAGACAGAATTAAATTAAATTAAATTATAGGGCCAGAATTTTTCTAAGGAGACAGAATTAAAATAAAATAAATTAAACCAAATTACCCCAGCACTGTTTAATAATTCAATTAACAATTCTTTAATAATATCATAAAATTACTTTAATAAAAAATTAAAACAATACATTAAAATCATGAAAAAAACCCAGTGCTAAATAATGTAAAACAACAAATAAACAAACAAAAATAAAGACACAAAACATTAATGTCCCCATTCTTGCATTTAAATATGGCACAAACTATATTCCATTTATAGATTTTATAGATTTTTATTTAAGACAGGAATTTGTTTAGCCTTAGTTATCCCATACCATTGGCCAAAGAGCAAAAATATGGGTTAATCAATTACTGGAACACAGCCCACCAACATTATGCCTTATACGAGCACAATTATGGGGATTGTTTTTGGCGTTTCTTCAATATAGGAAGAAAAAAGTTAGATATTCTACATATTGAAAAACATTTCTTTTCCTGATCAAATTTTCTATGTTCAGTAATACTCTGCAGATCTGACGGTAAACATTAGGGGGCCGTATGTGGCCAGTGGGCTTCAGTTCTCTGTTGGAAAGGGCTGTCTGACCGAAAGGTGTACCTATGAAAATATTCTAAACATACTGTACAACTACACAGATTTTTTTTAACAGGCTATAATACATTTGCTGCTACCCCTGTACACAGCAGTGCATTACTTAGCTTCTGTGTCAGTACTCCTGCCTGCTCCTCCAAACTGAGGCGTGCCACCTGACATCTACTGTAGGTAAATACACTGACTATGGAAAAAAGACCTTGTATGACCCCACTTTTAAAAATCCGAACTATCCCTTTAATATTTTCAATAAATCAGACCCTCTTTTGAAACTATTTATGGCTCATTTCCAGCAATTCAATGTATAGTAGTTTTAATTGAAGTCTGTCTGAATTCTTTAGGATAATACCTTTAAACCCTGGACATCTATCTCATAAACTCTCTTACATTAGTACCTAATTCACTCACAATAACCACCTGAATACATAATACACCCCGCAAGAAGTGAACACCTGAAAAATAAACCCATCCATGAAATACCACCAGAAAGGATTGGATTAAATGATGCATGACGAGCCTAATAAATACATTCCACAGAGTTCAGAGAGCTGCAGCAGCCAAACAGACTTTAGGAAACTTTTCTTTTACACATTTTTATAAACTTCTCACTCATTTCCCACATCTCTCAGTAGAAGTAGCCTTCATGACTTTGACCGCTGACCCTCAAAAGGCAGCCATCCAACAAAAGCGATTAAGCCTGCTTGCTCTACAGCCAAAAAGCCTGTGTAACCCCGACATGGGGGATCTCTCTGTGAACCCCGGGTGGCCGGCGTACCCTTGTCCTTCACGGAGAAACATGACAGCAAACACGTAAGACGAGGGCAGCGGCTTATGCATCTTCATGGTAGCAGCTCTGAATTATTCACCGAGCAAGCTTCAGAGTTGCTTCTTAAAATGCTCTGCAGAATTTTGGCTCCCTCTGTTACGCCCTGACATGTTATGTAACTTTGTTTACAAGTGCAAAGCATTATGGTCTGTGGAGCTGCACTGCGAGGAAACACAGGTGACTGTAGAGATGAAATTTAGGTCAACAGGTGGGGGGGATAACACAATAATAAACCCAGCACTGCAGCAATTAAAACAGGGTGTCCGTGAGGATTTGTTTTGCATTTTCCATGGAAAAAACTGTGCATAAATATTAGATAAAGAGCACAGAACTTTCGGCGGAAAGAAGTCTGAACACGGATTACATCTTCATTGTATCATTTATAGCAGTTGCTCCACTGTGTGCTCAGACATTCATTTATTCAAGGGACCCTTTAAAAGCAAAAGCAACCACAGCCAACGTCTATCGAGTTAAATCATATTCAGGCTAAATGGAACTGAGGGGCTGGTTGAATCTTTTGACTAGAACTCTGCCTCCGACTAACTGACCTGAGTCAGACGCACTCCATTAGCTAATTATATCCCTTTAAATGACAAATGCAGAAGTCAGAGGGCAGCCGCCACATGAATACTAACAGGATTTTACCATGTGGTTATAAGCTGAGATTTTAACATATAGCCAGTCGAGTGAGGGGGAAGAAGGAGGAAGAAGGAGGAAAGGCTCCCAGTTGCACCAATGAAATCAAGATCTAGCTGTGCGATTTGAATGTGATTAGGGCTGGAGGAAAATAGCGAGCAGTGGAAAGTGGTAGTGAGCCGAACAAAACTCAACCCTCTAATGTTGTTTCACATCAGGGGAAATGCTAACCATTTTTCTGCTCCCCCGGGGTTGAATAATAAATCACTTTTACTGCGATATACTGTACGGGAGCCGGAGCATTTCAACTGTTTCTCCAGCTGGCTGAGGCTGAGGTACACCTTGGATACAGGTGCTACCAGCAACACCTTATGTACGACGCAAGAACGAGCCGAAGCCATTCATCATTTTTGCTCGAGCTTTCCTTTTGTATCTCGCAAATGTCAGGATGTATTTCCTCTGAACAAATGTTTTGTGTTTCACCAGATGGGTACTTCACAAACAAATGCAATTATTTCTCCAGCTTTCGTCAGGCGTCAATATAAAGTGAAAATGAAGTCTTGAGGTGTCTTCGGTCCATCGTGCTGAAACCTGAGGTGGTGGGTGGAGGCGTACAGTGTGCGATTGTTGGTTTATTTATGGTGGCACAAGCTATAGTGTCGTTAACAGGAAGTAGAAGTATGATTTATCACCTCCTACAGCTGCTCAGTGTATAGGGAGCAGACTTTTTCTGCTTCTCCTTATATAATTTCCAATTGCACTCCAGGCTGCATACTGACAGTATCTGGAACAGCTCAGTAGGAATGCAATACACTGTGTATTACAATAAAGAGTGGGATGATGTGAATGTTAATTGGAGATTGACCTTAACTCATTTAGAGAAAAGTGTTGGGCGTGGTGTTGACTATGGATGTCCCAATCCCATCTCAAAGATTGGTACTGGGGCCTATGAAAGCATTTTGAACTAATCAGGATCAGCTATAGTGAGCTACATAGAGCCTGATCAGATTGTTTAACGTCAACTGTCACACAGGTTTACCGAAGTTATGAGCGCTCACTTCATTTCAGCTCAGTGTGAGAGTCTGTTGCTTTGCTGTCATTGACAGAAGAGACTCAGAAGAGAGACAGACAGCAATGCAAAATTGACGACAACCACATTCACCACGCCACTGCAGGTGCAACAAAAGCCCCACGAGCAAAAAGCCAATGGGAGTAACATATTTATGTAGCCTAATCCACGCAAAAAAAAGATGTACAGATGACGAAAATAAACACTCAACGGGAGACAGATCACTCAGGTAACTCTGACAAGGCTGCACTGAATCAACAAACACTTGAGAAAAAATTCACTTGAGAGAGTGACAAGGCCAAAAAGGTAGACAGGGTTTGTTAATTTATGTTTTGTACTGTTGAAAATAAATAAATAAATCAACATTAAACATTGAGAAATAGCTTGGATGCAGGGCTTTAAGGTAATTTAAGTGTGCATCGTGCAGCTGTATTACCTAGGAAAAGAGTAGTGTGAGATCAGGACTTGGTATCGGTAGATACTAAACATTAAATGACTTGGATCAGTGGCAAAAAACTTGATGGGACATCCCTAGTTTTTATGCACAATCCTAAGTCTTTAAATTACTGTTTTAAAGGGTTAGCTCAGATTCACCAAAGTCACACAGTAACACAAACAAACCAACTCATCGAGGCAGTGGTAGACAGGCAGCTCTCATGTTCAGTGAGGTAAAATTACTGTTTATGTCAATGGAGTCTGGCTTTGAAGAGAACATGGATAAGTTTTACTTTTAGTTCAGTTCCCTGTCAGAACGAGCTGTCTGTTTTGGAAGTAAGTACGTTTTGGGACCTCAGTTGCATCTCTGCTTTTTGCAGATGATGTGGTTCTGTTTGCTTCATCACACCGTGACCTCCAGCATGCACTGGGGCGGCTTGCAGCCGAGTGTGAAGCGGTCGGGATGAGAGTCAGCACCTCCAAATCTGAGGCCATTGTTCTCTGTCGAATAACGGTGGATTGCCTCCTCCGGGTTGGGAGAGAGTTACTGCAACAAGCAAGGGAGTTCAAATATCTGTGGGGGTCTTGTTCACAAGTGATAGTAGAATGGATCAGCAGTTTGGTGCAGCTTCTGTAGTGATGCAGGTGCCGTCATGGTGAAGAGGGAGCTGAGCAAAGCTTTCGATTTACTGGTCCATCTACGTCCCAACCCTCACCTATGGTCAACACTTCTCATAACGCAAAAGTATTTTCATCCTCCAACAAGCCTCCAACAAGCCAAACAACATGATTAGGACTGAAATATTAAAGTTAGACAGAGAGGGACATGACAGAAACATTTTACAACATGAAGGGTGCGTTCAAGGTCGAGAATCTGTACCATTTTTCCCTTTCACTTGTGAGCAGAGCAAACATTGGCAGAGTGGTAATTACACTGTGATAGAGAGTCTCTTGCTATGATGAATAGCCCTGCTGCATTCATCATGCTAATTTCAGACATCTAATGCTCAGATGCCTGTTGCAGGGCATGATGCCTGACAGCAGGAGCCGGGAGCCGAAATTTACTCTCTGGCCCATCTGCCAGTGACAGGTAAACTGAGAAATTTACCATCCAAACATATTTTTTACTGGCCATTAAACTGCATCATGCCACCTCGCAGGGAGACAGAAAAATCCTCAGTATGTTGTTTGTTCCGCTGAAATATTGTGGCGTAAAACGAGCGTCACAGTTATTACTGTCTCCAGACTTTGAGATTTGTCGCAGTTTTTTATGATTTCGGTTTTTATTTCCTTACATCCTCACATCACATTCTTTTAGTGGGTCATACAAGGGTCATATTATTGTTCCAACATAATCTCAGCCGGTCAGAGAACATAAAACGCAGTGATTTCAGCCTGGCAGTAATTCCCAAATAAATTACCACCCAACCAGCCGCCGACCCCATTTCACTTCCTCACCAAAGCCAATTTTTGCCCGCGTTTGGCAGTCGGTGGGCAATAATTTCGAATGGTAGCCAGAGCACAGTGTTGCTGCAGGATCAAAGCTTCAAATCCCTCCTGGAAGACACATTAAAGCAAATACATGAAACACTCTGTAACAGCAGCATCCAAAACAGCTAGAGGGAATCCTGACTGGTGACAAGCTACCGACAGAGCCCGAGAACGAGTATGTGAAACAGACACTGTAACATCAGAATGGACGCACAGTACTGTTTAAGTGCCAGCTCATTCTATATGAGCTTTATGTTACAGGTCTGTAGTTTCCCCAATACTGCAGTAGGAAGTCTGCTGTATATAACTACATAATGTGGTACTAATTACACAGGAAAAAAGGGACAACGTTCTCAGTAAGGTTTTAGAATTTAGTTGTGTCGAGTTTGTGAGTAGTTTCCTTGTCGTTTAAAGAACCACTATACAGCTGACCACCACAGTCAATGTAAAATACATGTAAAGTGTCTGTATTGCAGCCAGTCCTAGTATATTATAAGTAGGGCTGGGAGATATGTTATATAATAACTCAATATTTTTAAGTAATATAATGATCCACAATATATATCTTTATATTTTTACATCTCTTCTAAACTACTGTCAACTACTAAAATATTTAAGTCCTAAATAAACTACTGTTACAATAAAGTTAAATAAAGTGCTGTTATAATAAAGTAAATAAATTACAGTCTTTATCAAGATAAATTAAGCACTGTTACCATTAAGTCAAATAAAGTAGCATTATTATAAGTTATATAAGTTGAATAATGTACTATTGTAATACAGTTAAATAAAGTACCACTACAATAAAGTTGAAGTACTGTTATAATCAAGTTAAATAAAGTTAAATTACTGTTATAATAAAGTCAAATAAAACTGTTATTAGAAGCTGAATAACGTGCTATTGTAATACAGTTAAATAAAGTACCACAACAATAAAGTTAAATTACTTACTGTTATAATAAAGTCAAATAAAACTGTTATTAGAAGCTGAATAACGTACTATTGTAATACAGTTAAATAAAGTACTGTTACAATAAAGTTAAAGTACTGTTTTAATTAAGTTAAATAAAGTGCTGTTACAATAAAGTCAAATAAAGTACTGTTATAATCAAGTTAAATAAAGTTAAATTACTGTTATAATAAAGTCAAATAAAACTGTTATTAGAAGCTGAATAACGTGCTATTGTAATACAGTTAAATAAAGTAACACAACAATAAAGTTAAATTAAGTACTGTTACAATAAAGTCAAATAAAGCACTGTTATTGAAAGTTGAATAACATACCGTTATAATTTAGTCAAATAAAGTACTGTTACAATAAAGTTAATTACTTACTGTTACCATAAATTCAAATAAAGTAGTTATAATAAAGTCAAAGAAATTACAGGTATAATAAAAGTTAAATCATGTACTTTTATAATAACGTAAAAAAAAAAAAAATACTGTAGTTACAATAAAGTCAAATAACGTACAGTTATAATAAAGTTAAGCAAAGTATTGTTACAATAAAGTTAATATAAAGTATTTTATAATGAAATAAGTCAAAGCAGTGTCTGAATTGTATATTAAAGATCGGACTGTGGTTTCGTTCAAACATAAAACCCTGTTTGAATGCTTATGTTGTGTATTTGGTAAAGTGAGACAAAGAAGGATTTTTCACTCTAAATATTACAACAGAAAACATTTTCTGAACAAGGACTAATTAATGTTTTTGGTCAGTCTCAGATATTGAGTTCGGCTTGAGTTGCTGCAGTGTAAAAAAAGCCCAAATCCAATGAATAGCAGGCCAGAGCCGCTAACGTTAGCTTACACTCTGACAGAGTAGCATACAGGATCTGCTTCCACACAGTAGGGAATGGCATTAGAGGTGATGCTGGCTTAGAATATTACTGCATAAAAAGATGTTTCATATGCTAGCAAAATAACATTTGCAGCTTATTTTAGAGCGCACAAACACATTGTTTAATCTATTCTTTACATGTTTGCTTTTATATTTTTGATACTGGACGGATGAAACTTTCAACAAAATGACGGGAAAATATCGAACCTCTAAAACAAAGAGCCACCGATAAATGTGGTAGACAAATGCAGCATGTACTGCTGCGGTGGAGACTCTTTGCCAAGCATTACAGCTGAGGAGGTTTCTCCAAACTACCAAAGGCGCCTGGGCAGCTGGACAACCCGTACTGCAACAGAGAAATATTAATGCAGAAAGAGAAAGCTTTGCATCAAAGCTGACCTGCACAGCACCCCGAGCACTTAATGGTTTGATAAGTCCAAACCAAAATGCACAGCAGCTGCTTCCAACTAACTCCAACCTTCATCACTTTCTGGAAATGTGCTCTCCTGATTGCAGAGCAGTTTAAAATCTCTGTTTAGAGGCCACAGGGAGGTCCGGGGTTGTGATAAGAGCAGACGGCTGCTGAAAGTTCAGTCGTGTTGGACGTGTTCAGTTATTCATCTGATGCAACGTTCTCAGAGTATACATGTTTGAATATTGTACGACAGCTCGACAAACAAAGTTACATGAGAAGGAAGATAACAGTGAAGTGCAGATACAAAGATTAAGGTTTGAAAACAATTTAAAGCAGGAACTGAAATGTGCAGCGCTTCACTGAAGCATGCCTTTGAAATAACAAACCTCCTGAGATTTCAAAAAGCCACCTAGCAGCAGAGGAGCGACCTGGTAATGAGATATCACACTCTCTAAAATGTTAAAAGAAGAAAAGATTATAAAGGAATAATCAGCCACAGTCCAGTAAAGAGATGTCACACACACCTAATTGAGAGGGGAGACATCGAGAGAAAAGGATTTTCTCTCTCTGCGTCCTCTAATCTGTTACACAACACACCAACAAAATAACATTTGCTTTTCATGCTGCCAACTTCAGAGCAATGAAAGAAAGCCAGCACATCCACTGGCTGTATTACAGTTGGAAAATGTACAGATTCCAATTTCACAACTTGTTAGGCTGCGGTAAATTGTTTTCATGCTTGGCGAGCGGCCCGAGCCATTACAGTACGAGCATGGTGAGAGAATATACACTCGGTTCAATGTTAGTGCAACACAAAGAGGCTTACCTGCAGTGGACGGCACGGAGATCAGGTCCAGGAGCATGGAAAGAAGGAGAGAGATAATTATGTTAGCAAGGATTACACTCGGAAATCCAGCTGAGAGTACAGACTCGCATGGTGGGATCATTGGAATTCATATCACAGGTGTAATCAATGAAAATCACTGACGACGTCGCTCAGGTGTTAACTTTTATTTTAAAGCTGTATTACTTTAAAACATTCAGCTACATTTGCAGCGATTGTTCCGAGTGGATGGCACATAAATGGCCTGAAGGTAATTATCTATTCAATGATATCATAAGCATTAGGGGTTGATGGATGCCTTGGTTTTCTATTTAAGGCCCCCTGAGGAAGCTATTACTGTTCATAATTGTAACAAAGAAATGCCCGAACCATGTCAATGAATTATTCCACTCTTCTAATTTCACTGGTAATGATTTTTAAAGACTGGCACGCATGGAGGAGAATTCCAAGAGATTCCAATTACACTCTTTTCTCTTTTTTTTCTTCAAACAATCCTTTTTTTAGTACTGTACACATTGGGTTTTCTCTTAGGTTGCTATGGCGATTGGATGCAGGGCTGCTGCTGCTGCTGCTGCTGCAAGGATCTTAGAAATGAAGTCATATGTCCAAGTCTGCTATCCACACCCTGGATATTCTGTCCACACTGCAGAAATAAAAAATAACTGTTGAATTATAACCGTTCAATCTGTTATCTACTGTTGAAAACCATTTCCACACAAAGCTCCAGCACCAACTTGGCAAAGTGGGTGACCGCCTCGGGGCGTCCCACAGGGGCAGTTAGTCCCAATTATGGTTTGTGGTAATTTAATTAACTGATTAATAGACCCGTTCATTGCTATTCTGTTGCAAGACCAAGAGTGTTGGTGCCTTTTTACTTCCTGTCAGCCAGCAAGGAAAATAATGATCAAATAAAAATGTTTGTTTACAGGAGAAAACCCCTGCGTCATGTATATCAAATCAAACAACGCTGAGCAGACTTAGGTTTTTGGTCTAAAAAGAGGCCAACCAAAACAGATCAATAACAGTTTAAGTGAACCACATATTTAGAATATTTTCAACCCTTTACCTTGCCGTCAGACAGCCTTTTCTGAGCCACTATCTCAAAGCCACCAGACTCCTTTGACAAAAACAGTAACTCCACTTCCAGAACGCAGGAGTTGCTGGTCTACTGTTGCTTCCATCAGTTCGTGTGTCGGTAATCTCTCAAGACAGATTCTGCAATTTACATTGTAGAATCTGTCGGCAGCCCTGTGTGAAAGACGACTACAAGGGGGAAGCTTTGAGTTTGAACGATGCTGCGCTTTAGCCAATCACAATGGAGGGGGCGGGGCCGAGACGTGCAGATCTCCCCAGGAAATGTGTACCTACTAGTGATGGGATACTCGATTCCTTTTACTGACTCGAGTTTGTATGAGTCACTCACTAAAGTGAATCGGGTTTTCGAGTCACTTGAGTCACTTGAGTCAATCACCCAGAGTGTGCCCCACTCACGAGCTGGGAGGGAGAGTGAGTGAACTGTGAGCTGCGAGGTGCGAGTTGAGTCCTGAACGGTGCGGCGCAGCGAATTTCTCGGGTAAGGGAGGGGCTCTACGAGCTGGAGCTACTGGGTCAGTCAATCCTTCTTTTTCTGTATCAGCGTGTGATACAGCTCAGCTTGGGCAGAAAGGAGAGGAGACAGGGGAGTTGGGTTGAAATAATTACCAGAGCCGTTGCTTCAGCCATGGAGCTAATACAGCAATTAGCTTGATACATTTACGCAA